>NC_046660.1:114305436-114317181 GCF_010883055.1 Belonocnema kinseyi | reverse complement strand
ACAATACGCCAATTAGCACAAATGGTAAGTTCCGACAGTGCCTACAAATGTGCCTACTGGCCGCTAAATGGCAATACCGGTTTCATATGTATACACCTGGTATATCACAGTCAATAGTACGTACCAGTTTTTAATTATCTGTTTTCGTAGCTTGGTGTCATCAGATTTGATCGAAACTGGATATTAACATTATCGTGTCAATTTTTCCTTCCTGAAATCGATTATGCTGATCGTATAATCAGATTTTCATAAATTCCATATTGGAAATATATATACAACAAACTTCGCCTTATAATCTGATTAAAAATCTAAATATGTATCAAGGTAACGTATTTAAAATGTTAGATATATAATAAATATATATTTTTTTAAAATCATATTTTAATTATTGCAGAATTTGAATAATAATTTATTCTAACATTCAAATCCCATCTTTGCTCATAAAAAATGTTGAGATTTGTTTCGAGTCTGGATAAATTAATTGAATGAGCAGCTGAAAGATAAAGTTTAATTTAAATTCTATCTTTCGCAGTCTCTTCCGCTCCCCTTTCATACAGTTTTAATTTTGTTTCTCATATTCGTTTATTCTTTTTGTAGATACTTAAGTTTTAACTAGATGGTAGATGTGGATGGAGAATTTTCGTCGAAATTGAATTTCACTTGGAGGAAGCATTAAACATCCAATTTTGCAGGTCGTTCTCGGTTTGTTTGATGCCCACGCATTTAATTTCGCTATATGGATAACGCCCTTCAGGATCTCCGATTACCTGCCGCATACACCTTATCCAGAGTGACGTGGCGGAACAGGCTTTGAGGAAAGAAGGTACTTCTTTTACGCTTACTGCATTTCATCATATTTCGTATACGTCCTTTGTCATCGTTTATCAAGATTTGGTGATATATAAAAATAGAAGAGAAGGACTATCAAGTTGTAGAGACGCAATGTTTCGATAAAATTCAGTTTTTAAACTCAAGTTTCAGATTATTTGCAGTATTTTTCAATTTAAAAATCGAAGGCAAATACCTATAAAGTACACGTTTTTAATCCACATTTTTGGGAATTTCATTCTCTTTTCGTTTAATGCAATATTTTTTTTGAGAAAAATTGGTCTACAAATTGTGCTTTAAAAATATTTCGGATTTTAAATTCCGAAATTTTTTAATTTTTTTCTGAACCTTATATTGGTCACATTCTATATTTCACATACAATAATGCTATTAAAGACATGGTAAGTAAAAATTGTACTGAATTTAGATTCAAAAATTTGAAAAGCTAAATATTAATAAATCATATTAGTTAATTATTCATTATATGATAAGTGCTGAAAAGCGAAGATGAGTGAGGCTCAAACTGATAAAATTATGTAATATTTACCTTGACGAGTCCATGGTAGAACCTCAGTAACGAACATTTTTCTTGTAACGCTTGTCGAATTTATGTACGTACTACGTATCTTGTCTACCGAGACGACCCACAATTATTATCATCCATTACCATACAGGTATAATCAAGTTGTTAAGGCCCCTGAACCAGTATTATTTTTTCAATTTCTTCCCCCGGCTAATTTGCTTTTAAGAAATGATGCGTGAAATTGCTGTTATACGATAGTAAACGAAAACACAGAATATATGCCTACATCCTCTCTATTAAAATACAGAGATTTATCTTTGTAAGCACTTATTTTTAATTACATATATTAAACGGTGGCATTAAAATATTATTCACATAAAAATACATTATTTAAACATACTTTATCCCCGTGTATTCAGCTTAAATTTTACATTCAGGTTTACAAGTGGGGTTAATTAAATTATAATAAAAATATGCCATTTCATGCGTAAGAGTTAAACCATCCTACTTAAGTATTTCAGCCGACTGAAACTTATTTTATAACATTGATTATGATAAAAATAGACTGACAATCGTAAAACGTGAGATTGATGCAGTTTTAAAAATGTCCTTAGTCATAATTTTATCTCGAAAAGGTTAATTAATTTGTATATTTTTAATTGAATGTATGGCCAAATAATCAAAGCCAGTTACAAACCACTACTTATGTATAAACCTGTTTATACGTCATATTATGTATCAATAAAGAAGACAGTACCCCCTTGAGTAATTTACGTTTATAGTCAATAACAAGCAAATCCTTGCTGACAGTTACATATAACTTACACTATTATGGAGAATAACAAAAAGGTCTAATATATTAAAAACTTTAAAACATTGATTTAAATTATTTGCAAATAATTAGTCTACAGGCTGCAAGTCTACATATTATAGAGCTGCACAGCTTTATAGAGACGAGGGCATTTCAGAAATATTACAAGAATACGAAAATTTCTTTTTATAATAAATCTATTAAGTAGATCAGAAAAAAAACAATGTTGTTTACTTAATAAATTATTGAAATATCGCATTTAATTGTGATTAAAGGATTTTTCATTTGAAGTAACGAATACTTTAAAGATTTAAACCAAGTTTTTTGTATACAAAAAAAATAATAGAAGTTTCTTACTAGGTCACTAAAATTAAAAAAGTGCTCGTTCTAAAAATAACTTAAGTGTCATTTTTCGGTCCAGCGGCCATCCTGTTTATGGTCTGGATTTAAATTTTAGTAAAATATCACTTTAAGTAGCAATTTTCCTCAGATTTTTCGACTTCGGTGGGAATGCTGCGTGTGTTCTAAACTTTAGGGATAGGACCATCAATTATTAGGTTTTGTTATTCTCCGAAAACTAATATTTTCTCATATCCTGAATCTCAATGAAAGGAAAGGAGATGAAAGAAAAGTAGGGTGCGAACCAGGGGTAGAAAATGTTTCTTCTTTTAACAAAGAACGTCCGTTAAGCACATGCTGGTTTAGATGACAGTCCATTGTCGATGAGCGATAGACCGCGCTCGTGGCATGGATTATCTACGTCTGTTTAAATTTACCTAGCTCTAATTCTAATATACGGAATAATAAATAAAAAATAACACAAATTCGCAGGTCCCTTTTTTAATACAAGTAGAATTTGATTATTGTTTGATCTAAGCAAAAGAAAAGCTAAAAATATTTAACACTTTCAAATTTGATGAATAAAAGTATAATTGTAAAACATACAAGAGGTTCATCAAGCAATATAGATGATATCATTTCTTTAAAAAAAATGAAGTTGAAAAAAGTTTCCATGCACATCCTGAAGTCCATGTATAAGAACACGATTTTTTTAAACGATTTACAACAATTTTTTGGTAATTCTAGAATTACATAATCGCAGATGTTAGTTGTTTATTTTAAAAAAAGTCAACCAGGTAAATGTTTGTCTTTAGTGAGCTCAGCGTTAGAGTTTCCAATTTTTATAGATAAAAAATAGCTTAAAATTATGTCTTTAAAAATTTTTTTTAAATGTATTTGAGAACAAGGTTTAGTGTATTTTTGACAAATGCACCCCATTTTTATTGGGAATCGACATTTAAAACTTTATAAACAGTAAAATTTTATAAAAAAAGATTAAAAAAATTTTTTAAAAGCAAAACTAAGAAAAAGAGAAAATTCCGAAATTTACCAACTTTAAAATAATAGGAGTTGTTTGTTCAATCATAATACGATGCACAACACTATTTTTTTCTAGATAAACCAATAAAAATTTAACAACTTCGATTGAAATTGTTAAACTTAGGACTTTTGAGTTATTTTTGGAAAAGGGTTAGGGAGAATGTGTATTAATTACGTACGGGTAATTTCTCAAATCTTAGACCCTTTCCTCCCTATTGTAAGGATTCCTAAGATTTGTGTGAACCCTCCCCCCCCTCCCACCTCTTCTTAAGTAAGATTTTTTTTACTCAATACATCAACAATATACCAATTATTTCCGCAGTTTTTAAAGGATTTCAAGGAATTTCCTTAGCCTAATCGTTTTAGAGGGACATCAAGAAAATATGTGAGTAACGAGATAATCCTCAAAGAATGCGGTGCAGAAGAAGAATGTTATATGACAAGTGGAAGCTATTCGTATGTTATTTACAATGGGTCCAGCAGTCTAAACCTATTATCTGCAGCGGTGCAGCCGAGTTGCGGCCCGCGGTCAATTGAAGAGGGCGATTTCCATTTCATCGCGGTGTACCTGCTCGTCTTACCCTCTCCACTCGACTTCTCCTCACGTCCCTGACTGAGCGAGATTGCTATGCCGGGCTTTGTCAGCAGGGGGGGGGGGCTATGTCCGAATGAGGGACCTTCTATAAAGGATTTCACAGTTTCTTGTCGAATCCCCCCCCCCCCCCCCCCCCCCCCCCCCCCCATTGTCACATTTTGATAATGGAAGTCTGTGAAATTGACACAGGCTGTCACAATTAGGCTATTTCCCCTCTCCCTAAAACTGTGACATATTTTATGGTAGCCTTCCTAAGCAGTTGACAGGTTTAGACATCGGACCTATGTTCTAGAATCTAGATACCAAAACGCGATTTTCGAAACCCCATGAAAGGAAAACTAAAAGGCATTTTGCCATTTCATTTGCGGCATAGTAACTGCATATACAAATGTTCCAGAAAATACAAAAAACTCAATTTCGAAAAAATGTCAGTCATGAAGCTTCGACCGTGGACACTTCAATTAATAAAAAGAGTTTCAGTAGATTGAATGACGCCTAAAACAAAAGACCTTGGATACTAATAAGCCCGACTGGAAAACCTCACATGACGAATTTGTGAAGCATTTCTCTTGGGGTGATTGATAGTCCTCACTGAGTGATTTTATACGCACCTCTAAAGGAAAATGGGTTAATGTTATGATACTAATAATGTACGATATTGTCGATATTCATGGAATTAAAAGAATTGAAAAAATATGCAGGGATGTCACATGATATTATGAAAGGTGTACACCGCAGATTTAAATACTGATTATAACTCCTCAACTCTATATTTATTGGACGTATGTAACATGAAATATTACATAAAAAATGAAATAAAACAAATAATTATATAATGTGTACAATACATAACAGTATAAAAAGTGATGTCAACATCCAAAACAGGTTTAAATTAGCTTATTAAAAAAAATAATTAGAAAGAGGAATGTCTTGTAAGGAATGTCTTGGGCCTCCTCCCACTGTCCCTTCATGCAAAGATTCTCTAAAGAATCGTAAGATTTTTTGGACCGAAGAAGGTGTATGTTTTGTTTAGTTTTTTCGGGAAAGAAAATGCACTACCCACAACTCACACTTCTGGAAAATTTCCATGACCCAGTCTTAACAATTTTACCTCAGTTATACCTCCTCACGGTAATAAGCGTTGAATTCAGAAGAATTAGGAATTAGTTTTCCTACGAATTTTCCCAAAACCCGTAAGTACTGAGCTTGATCCAAATCGAGCCGTTTTTTTTTTTTGTATTTTCGTCATCATATTGAATTCTTCATTTTGAATGTTCGAATTTTGATTCAGATTCGGCTTCAGCGACCCCAAAAATCCCCGAGTAAGGCTTGAATGCAAAATTGGAGTAAGTTAAATAGGAAAAAAGAAGATTGACGCATTTTGCGTCATTGCCACTCAGGGCACGGAAAATTTTGACGCATTTTGCGTCAATGCCAACGGAGGGGTTACATCGTTTTATAAATTATAAATTAGGAAAATATTCAATTTTTTATTTATTCGTATATTATTTATTTATTTAAACGTATTAAAAATGTATTAATGTATTAATGTCAAATATGTAAATTGAAATAAGTCTAGCTCTAGAGAACAGATTTGAATCGATAAGAATTAAAACTTCAAAACTTATATTCCTTATGAAATATTTAAAACAATTTTTTATATATACGTTTTATATACGTTCTCTTTTGGGGAATAGGAAACTATTCGGCGGTCACTATGGAAATAGAAATTAATAAGTTTTAGAGATATCGTATTCTTATAATGACAGATTATACACATGGAAAAATCACGAATTCAAAAGATTAGAATAATTTTTATTTTTTATTTTTTATGCATTTATTCATTCTTACGCTGAAATCTGAAAATATTAATTTTTCTCTATTCGACGCTTATTATCGGGCTTGTTAAACAAGCAGTCATGTGACTTAAATGTAACAAGTGTTATAAAGCACTTTTTTACTGTTTACGATAGAAAAACTGATTACTGAACGTGCTTACAGGCTTAAAAAAAAGGTAATTCTTTTGCCAACTGCGAACAAGATTTTAAGGGAAAATGGATTGAAATGCAAATTCGTACCATATTCCGACAATAAAACCTACTTGCTTAGTTGCTTGCGCTAGTTTGCGCAAAGAAAAGCGCCTTTAGTTTGAGTGGTGGGATGGAGGTGGTTGGTTGGCGACGTGAGGCCATGCCGGGCGGCTGTGGAGTGTGGATCTCGTTATTCGTAACGCAGTTGAGGTCGTGATTAGTTGAGAGTGAGCCTTTGCAGGCAATGGTTCTCTTCTCGTGCATACTTTTTAGACTTCACATTATTAATATTTATTCGCCGTCGCGCTGTCAGCCGTTTTTCGAATTGTTTTCACACTCATTCGGGGTTTCCTAACCTCGTTTTCAAGAAGAGTTAGAAGTTTCAGAAGAAGAGGAAAATCTTGTTTATATCCTTTCACAATGGATCGAACATCAAGGATTATGTTGCGAAAGATCATCCTAGACTTCTTCTGTCTTCTCATTGGTAAGCAAAGACATAACATTTGCTGTAATCTGCATTCCAATTATATTTACATATTTATTATATTCTAACCATTTTCCGTGCCGTTTATATAACTTTGTTTGTGTGTATTTTTGCTATTAGAAGGCAAACCGATTCTTACGTGAACGTGACAGCTATCCTTTCCTTTTTTTCATTAATTAACAGACGTTTGATTTATTATCTTTTATTGTCATTACGCTAAAAAGTCATTCAGAGAAATTACTTCTCAAATTAATGTTAATGTGAAATATTGAAATGTCCACAGCATTTTTTTAAGTTAATTTTTTTATTATTGAATACAATTTTGGATGTCGAATTTGACTTCGCGCTGCACAAATAATCGTGCTTTTCTGTCCTATGATTTTTTGAAGAATAGATAAATTAAAAGTGTCGGAGATGTCAGACGGGTGTTTGGTCTGTTGGATAGGTTAGGTTCTAAAAATGTCACTTTGACTGATGCAGTATTTACACTTTCTCGCACTGACTTATTAATTTCTTTATCTAAATTCGTGGAAGATTGTCGGTGAAAATTGAACAATAATCAGTGACTGATACTGATTCGAGTCTATTCTGCGATTTTCGAGTTTGGAATTACAAATTATAATAGCGATCTTTAATTATGAATGGTTGTGTGTACCCTTTTTATTATTTATTAACATATTACTGATTGTTGTTAATTAATTAAAAAGATCATTGACCACGCTAGCGATCCGATAGAAAATTAATTGTTTAAAATGACAAGTCGGTTATTTTTTCTTTGAGAATTTTAAAATAGAATACTCAATTTATGTAACGATAACTTCCAACGTGATTGGTAAAATAATTAAAATAAGTTTGTTAATAACAAATGATAGATTTCTTATTCTTGTAGTGCTCACATGTACAACAAAAGTCTGTATTTTTTTGCCGAGGCTGGAAGCATTGTGTGTGTAAACAATCGTCAGACATATCCAAAACAGGTTTATCGGTTATTGTAACTAGCCTATGTGACTGTAAGGAAAATGTTTATTTGAAAAATTTAGGCCTTAAAAATATCTACAAAATGACTGGTCGTACATTAAGATTCGTTCATTTGTAAAAATATAAAAAGTATCTTTTTTAAATATGCAATTATTATTGCAATATTTTATAAACGAGTTTCAAACGTTCAGAAAATACTTCCCTCACCACCCTCAAAAAGTCTACAAAACTTCAATCCGAAGTAATGATTAGTTTTCATAAAAACTCGTTTGTTATTAAAAAATGGACTATTTTTAACGGAATATTTACATATTTGACCGATGGGGTCCAAAGAAAATCGGTTATTGTCCTCTACAGTCTCCATGAGTTGTGTCATAAACAAATAGAATAACTTTTTGTCAATTTTTACTCAATGGAAATTAACTCGATATGTGCTATTTTCTACACATTAAAAAAAAATTTTGTACTTTAAGAGGGGGGGGGGGGGTAATATATATATTTTTTTGAAAATCTACTACTGCTGACATTTTCAACCTACAAAGCTGAAATTTACATCAAGTACAGAACGAGAACTGCACTGTCTGTTATTAAATTTCCAAGTCAATGAATTATTATTTTGTTGTTAATTATGGTGACTAATTATGGGAACAGGATTGACACCATTGTCACTGTCTGTGGCCGCGAAGTAGGGGAAGCGGCTGTCGCGTACGTGTGGTAATAGACAATATTCGGAGAATTTCTTAAATCTTTTTTTAAAGTAATTTTTTGAACGAAAGTGTTTAAATGAATAAGGTATAACGAGCACGGAAAGCTAGTCCAAATTAAAATTCAAAACATTTCCGCCTCCACTGACTGTGTCGATCCTTTACCTGTGAACTTTTCCGTGAAGCAGACACGATTATAAACAATAAATTTAGAATTACTATTTTCGTGAATTTTGTAACAATTAGTATAACTCTCTTTCTATATTAGGTATAAAATTATAGCTCTATAAAATAAAAATTGACGTAGTTATTTGATTTGTTATAAGAAGTCTTAAAATCTTTTGTAAGCCATTCTTATGCAATGTCCGAATGATTAAAAATCGTTTAGCTGCTAAGTGTACTTGATATCACTACCCTTGTAGATGAAAATAATCGACTTTTTGTTAAGATCCCATAGGCCAACATTTTTTATCTAAACTTTTTCCCGACAGACATATAGGTTAGTGGCGATAAACAAAAAACCTATTTTTGCTATCTTTAATCATTATTTACACACACGGTGCCTCCGAAGGCTTGGTCGCAAACATATAATGTACTTGAAGTTACTTACGTTCATATAAACGAAATTAAACATTTTTTTCCTGAATTTTGTTTTACCTAAATCATTTAGGATGACAAAAAATGATATTCCATCGGAAGAAGTTTTAGAAAATTTTTTTTTAGGTGTTAAATACCCATACAAATCACCCATTATTCAAACATGCCAAACACAATTTTGATTGTCGATATTTGAAATTATAAAAACTTTAAAAATCCTCTTTTTTCACCTCGCTAATTATACACCGAGTGAGAAAGTTCGGCAAGACCCCTAAAAACCACCCTTAATATATCCACACCTAAAATGATAAAAATGACAAGTTTGATTGTCGATATTTGAAAATACAAAAACATCAAGAATTCTCTTTTTCTATCTCACTAATTATAGAGGGAGTGAGAAAGTTCAACAAGACCTCTAAAAACCAACCCTACTATACCCACACCTAAAAGGTTAAAAATGACAATTTTTATTGTCGATATTTGAGTTAAAAGGTAAAAAAAAGAGAATTTTTGAAGTTTTTGTATTTTAAAATATCGACAATCAAACTTGTCATTTTTAACATTTTAGGTATGGGTATAGTAGAGGTGGTTTTTAGGGGTCTTGTTGAACTTTCTCAACCACTATATAATTATTGAGATAAAAAAGAGGATTTTTGACGTTTTTATATTTTCAAATATCGACAATCAAAATTGTCATTTTTAACATTTTAGGTGCAGATATGTTAAGGGTGGTTTTTAGGAGTATTGTCGAACTTTCTCACTCCCTCTATAATTAGTGAGATAAAAAAGGGCCTTTTTGACATTTTTACATTTTCAAATATCGACAATCAAAATGATCATTTTTATAATTTAGATGCGGATTTATTAAGGGTGGTTTTTAGGGGTCTTTCCGAACTTTCTCACTCCCTCTATAATTATTGGGATAAAAAAAGAGGATTTTCGACGTTTTTATATTTTCATATATCGACAATCAAAATTGTCATTTTTAACATTTTAGGTGTGGATATATTAAGGGTGGTTTTTAGGAGTCCTTGCCGAACTTTCTCACTCCCTCTATAATTAGTGAGATAAAAAAGAGGATTTTTGAAGTTTTTTTATTTTTACATATCGACAATCAAACTGGTCATTTTTAATCTTTCAGGTGTGGATATATTAAGGGTGGTTTTTAGGAGTCTTGCCAAACTTTCTCACTCCCTATATAATTAGTGAGATAAAAAAGAGTATTTTTAACGTTTTTTTTTTTTAATATCGACAATCAAACTTGTCATTTTTAACATTTTAGGTGCGGATATATTAAGGGTGGTTTTTAGGAGTCTCGCCGAACTTTCTCACTCACTCTATAATTAGTGAGGTAAAAAAAGATAATTTTTCACGTTTTTATTATTATTACACCATTAAGCCATTTCCCTTTCGGGGTAGGCGTGACTCGCTCGGTAGGGGAAAGGGGTAGTGTTTGGAAGGGATAGAGATTTTTCAGATTGATCCAGAATTCTCGTGTTATTTATGTAAATAACACGTTCGTTTCGCAGCACTGCTCCCACCCAGATAGCTGATCAATCTCTCTAGCAATCACCCCAAGTGAAGAACCTCACGAAGTCGTTATGTAAGGTTCCCCATTCGGGTCCATTAGTAGCCAAAGTCTTTTGTTTCAGGCGTCATTCACTCTACTAACACTCTTTTTATTAACTATTTGCCGCCATACATTCCTGTCCTGGCATACTTCTCTAGCTTCTTTTATGCCCATGCATTTTTTTATGCAGGCTCTCGTGTTTCTGTGACTTCTTATCTCTCTTCTAACTAGGGTCTCATTCACACATTCTAACCATTCTTTCCGTGGTCTACCACTGGGCACGCTGCCATTTACTTGACCATGATACGCTTGTTTCGTTAGTCGTTCATTTGGCTTTCTCTCAACATGTCCGAACCATGTTAACCGATTTCTTTCCCATGTGTCTACTAGCGTCTCTTCTGCACCACATTCTTTTAGAATTATCTCGTTACTTACTTTGTCCATTGGGGATTTCCCACTTATTATGCGCATGAATCTCATTTATATTTTCAAATATCGACAATCAAACTTTAATTTTTAACATTTTAGGTGCGGATATGTTAAGGGTGGTTTTTAGGGGTCGTGCCGAACTTTCACACTCCCTATATAATTAGTAAGATAAAAAAGAGGATTTTTGACGTTTTTATATTTTCAAATATCGACAATCAAAATTGTCATTTTTAACATTTTAGGTGCGGATATATTAAGGGTGGTTTTTAGGAGTCCTTTCTGAGCTTTCCCACTCCCTCTATCATTAGTGAGATAAAAAAGAGGATTTTTGACGTTTTTTTATTTTTAAATATCGACAATCAAACTTGTCATTTTTAACATTTTAGGTGCAGATCTATTAAGGGTGGTTTTTAGGAGTCTTGCCGAACTTTCTTACTCCCTCTATAATTAGTGAGGTAAAAAAGAAAATTTTTGACTTTTTAATATTTTCAAATATCGACAATCAGAATTGTGTTTGGCAGGTTTGAATAATGGGTGATTTGTAAGGGTATTCAACCGCTCAAAAAATAAAAATTTTGAAAACTTCTTCCGATGAAATATAATTTTTTGTCATCCTTAATGATTTAGGCAAAAAAAAATTCGGGAAAAAAAATCTTGAATTTCGTTAACATGAACGGTCGTAACTTTAAGGGCATGTGACACAGCTAAATACCAATATTACCGACCTCACTTTTTCGGTTCACTGAATGTTTTTTTGAACCTTAGAACTTTTTTTGTAAATAAAATATCGAGCTGAAACTTTGGGAAATGTATTAG
>NC_046660.1:114296614-114305336 GCF_010883055.1 Belonocnema kinseyi | reverse complement strand
CTCAAAGTTTGAGACCGATATTTTATGTATAAAAAAAGTTCGAACGTTCAAAAAATGTTGAGGTTCAGAAAAAAGATGAAATAATTTTCAGTGACGTTCCTAACAAAATGCAGTACCTAAACGTTATTATTGTACTCTAATACATTTCCCAAAGTTTCAGCTCGATATTTTATTTACAAAAAAAGTTCTTAGGTTCAAAAAAACATTCAGTGAACCGAAAAAGTGAGGTCGGTAATATAGGTATTTAGCTGTGTCACATGCCCTTAAGTACATTGAAAAAACACGATAAAATGAGCTTTTCAAAACTTACCAAAACACTAACGCCGCCTGCAGTGTGCGGTTTTCAGGACACACATCTGATTTTTACTTGTAGAATGGGTCTGAAAATACAATTGTTGTATTTAGTACATATAAATATACAAAAAATGATTTAAAAACAAGACAAAATGAGCTTTTCTAAACTTATAACAAAACACTAACGTCGTCTGCATCGAGGGTCGTCCGTGGCACATAATAGATTTCTTCTCGCTGCTAGACGCGAAAACTGAAAAAATATTGGAATATTTATAATAATATTTTTGTTAACTTGAAATAACTATTACCTCACTCTAATTTAAAGAAAAAGACAAAAAGCAGAAAATTTTAGAAAAAACCTGAAACTTTCTAGGATTATTCTGTTAGAATATTATTATACATAATAATCAGTTATTTAAAAAATTATTTCTAAAGAATTTAATTCATTATTGCTGCGCTCTAATCGAAAAGTTGAAAACAAGTTGTAAACTTCGGAAAATCCGCGACTTTTAAAATATTTTTTAAGATAAAATTGCTAAAAACAATCAATAGTTTAAAGAGTTTATGTAAACTTTTAGTTATGGGTATAATGTAGTATTTTATGTATTAGAAAAAATGTGTGTTTAAAATAACCGCAAAAAAATTATGATCAGCGTCTGAAACTTGCGAAACACAATTTTTTACTTATAGGGTTTTTTTTTGGAATCCTATAAAAACGTATATAAGTGTGTAAAACGTCATGGGGCTTGCGGAACCCTTAAATATTATTTTTTATACACATTTTTTGGTGGCGATTATTCGAAATAATTTGGAGGTGATATGAATGAAAATTCGAAAACAATTTATAATGTATTCTGAAACCACTTTAGTCTACAATGAGCACCTTCCTAATTTATGACCAACTTATGTATTTCTATCTTTCAAGTAGTAATCCTGGATTAGGACAAATCTATAATTACAATTGAATCTTTGATGTGGTACAATCTTGATCTACACGGTAAAAAAAATTGAGCTGTGACAGGGATATTATTCCTTATTATAGCCAAACATTTAGCTGAAAACGAACGAAGGAATTTATAAAGATCCCTGGATCAGCGAAAATGAATATCCTTGACCATTTTCCATATGCCAGGGATATCGTATAGTCAAACCCCTAATAAGTATAGCTATAATAAGGATATTAAGAATAGGTGTTTGAAACAATTATCGAAAGAGCGCCGGTGCATTATGGGAGCAGCGAAATAAAATGGCGACAGTCTATTCGGGAGCAGTGACAGTTGAGATTTACTTTGGACAATTAAACGCTTTTTACCACTTAAAATGTGCGCGATTGTTAATATTAAATGGAGTTTATGATGCAGTAATAATAATTTACATTTGTTTCGATTGTAGGCGATAACTATATTGAAATATCAAGAATCGCGATAAAAACAACAAACTTGACCTCCAAATTCATTACACGGATTTTAGGGAAATTCATTTTCGCGATACCAGACGAAAAATTAGCTACTGTAAGTTAATATATTTCTATAACAACTAAATTTTTTTTCTGATCTTAAGATAATACAATTATACATAATCTGTCGAAAATAATAAACTTTCGAACTTAGCAATTTTGTCCAAATTCCTGATTTACGAGAACAATTTACATAAAGTAACTAAATGTGTAACTCTTCTAACTAAACGTTTTAACTAATCCAAGCGTACACTTTCTTTGAGTTTAATATATTCTCGATTCACTCGTTCGCCTCAAGAATTTTTTTCCGTGTATAATCCCTCTTTCTCATTAGCATTTAAGGGAAATAACAGAGCTCTCAGAACATAGACACAAGATCTTCTAAATAGAAGGAAGTTTTTTTCAGTGTATAACAGATTTTATTACAAAATTTCAGGGGGGGGGCTTGTGCCACCCCCCCCACATACACACACCTGGCTGCGCCGCTGCTTGTAACAAAGAACAATTTAAAACACATGAAAGTATTTGAAGAATCTTGAGTAGTGCAAAGTTAAACTTGAAATTTGGCTTATTTATCATCACAAGAGATAATTTAGATTCGTTGAGCTAAATATCTTAGAGTGTGAATGGTGTTAGTGCTGATTCTGCCATTTAAAATTTCCTACGCCAATAGTTCAATCATGAATGCACCAAGACCTTACAATAAGGAATAAGGCAAGGGTGAAAGTCCGGTCGAAGAACTTTTGATCAGAGTCATCAATGCGTTTAAATCAAAGTTTAAAACTAGCACATCTTCTTCAGAAGTCTTTGAAATGCTTTTTAAGCAATTTATGATCCACTTTCGTGTTTGAAATATGTCACGTGGTTACTTGTCCTTTCGCAGCTCTTTGGGCGTCCCATATGTCTCATGCCAATAACCAGGTTCTTTCAGACTTCGTTAACCATAGAAGGAACAGGTCTTGCTTCATGTTACGAGTAGTTACTGGTTGCACTCCCTTTCCAACAATGCATGACATGACATGACTTTCACGTAGGAGACAATTATTGCTCCTCCTCGTTTCATGTTACACATTCGGACAAATGAAGTAGAATGATTTTTACTAGAAATAAATTTTTACCTACAAAGGGAATTTTTTATTGATAAATTTACGTAAACCTTTACGTTGTCTAATAATTGTTAACAATGTTGTATTTGAAATAACTTCAATTTTCAAATTATAACCGATAAATCCGCATTAATATGGACAAATAATGGTACACATCTTTGTTATTTTATTTTAAGGTATAGTAGAATAAACATAAAATCATTTTCTATTATCTCATATTTTTTTAGATAATAAAAAAACTCCACTTGGATCATCTTCCCCGTGTGGAAAAATTTTGTAGCAGTCTGGAATCATGCTAATGCCAGTACAATTTTTCTCAAGTCTGTCTATTCACGCAATACAAGACGGGCGCTATACTGATGTTGTCTAGTTTTTCTACGCGTTTGGTTCTGACGTTTCTACTGTCTAGCCCCAGTTTTGGCGCTATAGATAGATTCATGGTTTGAACTTTAGAAAAATTACAAGTGTAAATTCAGAAAGTATTAATTTTTGAATGAAATATTAATAAAATTACAATACATAATTGCATAAATTCTCAAGTAATAATTAAAAGGAGACTATTACATATTAAAGGTGATAAACAATAATTATTGAAGGTGATTGAAATTTTAATATACGCACTGTATTCTTAAGTGAGATTTTTTAAAAGAATGTTTAAAAGCATTTTCTTTAAATTGAATTATATAGTCAAGTTTTAGTAAATTTATATTTAAATTTACAATAATTATAATATTTTTAATGTTACGTATTATATTTATAATATTCCAGGAAATCAAATTTCAACATAAATCATTTATTGTGATCATTGATTGATTGTTTAAATTAAAATTAAGCCTAACGTGTTAATAGTTTAAAATAATAAGCAATAATTATTTCTCAACCGAATCGCAAATATAATGAAAAAAATCTCATTAGTTTAAATGATTTAGTTGCTTATAAAGCATTTTGAATGTTAAAAATTGTTCATGTTTTATTGAAATAAATATTACGATGTAATGAATGGAAATTCATATCCGACAAAAATGACCATTTTTTAACTTTTAGATGGCTGAGTGTGTTAAGGCTACGCGGCAAAGTCACAGCAAAGTAATATGAAATTATACGTCAAAAGTTCGACTCCCAGCATATGTACAAGACTTGCGGAAACTCATGATTTCATTTTTTTTGTGTACACACATTTTTTTATAATTTTAATTATCTGGAAAATCTATATGTTAAACTTTTAGGTAATAAAAAATAATTATATTATTTAATTAATAATTTTGTTATCAAATTAGACGATTTTATATATATTTTTTATATTTTATATATTTTTTTTATATATTTTATATATTAAAAACAATGGTCAAATAAAGAGAGACTAACGCTAATTAAATTTTTGTTTACCCAAAGACTGGACTAGGTGACCCTAAAGGATTTTGATGTCTCTAAAATGAATCCATTGTCCAAATGGTTCATATACGTTCAAAATTTGAGATGGGCGGACCTTTGCTATTTCTCAATGAGAAAGTGAAATGCTTAATGTTCAATATCTCGGAGAAAAAAATCGGTTAGTTATAAAAACGAATCCGTTGTCGTTAAGATGTGACTAAACTTTAAATTACATAAAATTAATAACAATTACTTATTTTTTCCATTTTTTCGAAAATCGAGCTTTTCTCCTTTAAAATCTCATGCTAATTTCAAAAGTCTGACAGCACGGGTTACTATTGATTGATTTAAAAATAAAATTAGAATTTATTATTCTAGGAAACGAAAAAATTGAGGGGAGTCAGGCATCAAAAATCAAAAGCCAAATTTTCACTGGTATATATTTGGTCCACCCGGTCCCTTATAAGCATTTTGTACATTCGATGAGATTCCTATAATCTCTAGTATTTTAGTATTGCAATTCCAACTTTATGATGTATAATTTTCAATTCCAGTTTTTTAAATGCATCTTCATATTCTGAATTCTCTACATAATCAGGTACGGTTAAAGATTAAATTGCTCAAACCTCTATAGACTTTGAGGTATACACATTCTCATCGTGACAACTGCGCTCCACGCTCTATTTTAGAATGACCTGTTTAAATGTATATTTATTTTCTGAGCTACCTTGCAATAAAAAGCTACAATCCTTTTTTTACATTTTCTTCCCTGTCTCGCGTTTTTTGCTAAAAAAAAAAGAAATTTTTTTCATATAATTCTTTATGGATAAAGCAGAAACTTCTAAAAGTCTGCTTTTAGTTAGCCTTTAAACGTATCTCGCGTCTTTTGACGTAAGAATAAAATTTTCGGTTTTTGCATAGTATTTTTGATAAATAAAACTACAATTACAAAAGTCATATTAAAAAATAGTTGACAGAAATTTTATAGAACTCTTTAAAAGCTACCTAGGACTTTTCCCCGTATTTTGCGTAGTTTAGTTTCAAATTTAAACTTTGTGTTTTTCATAGTATTTTCGATGTTTTCATATTACTTTTGATAAATAAAACCATAATGACTATTTCTCTAAAAAAAATTTTTTTTAATCTATAAAAAATGTCGATGAGAAATTTTATAGGACTTTTCAAAACTGTAATTACTCCTTGAGACTTTTTCCCGTGTTTTACGTCGTTCGGCTCAAAAGCTGGATTTATCAAGTTTTGTCAAAAAATGGCTGAGGAAAAAATTACAGATCTTTTAAAATGCTGCGATTCTTTATTAAATATTTTTACGTGTCAGGCGTCATTTAACTTAAAATTATAATTTTCGACTTATTCATCTTCGATTCATAAAATCAAAAAGAGGAGTCCTATAAAAAATATAAAAAATATAAATGTTAGATATTTGATAAGTTTTAATTCTTCTCTTAAACTTTTTTCGCGTTTCTTTCGTCGTTTGACGTAAAATTGGAATATTTTATTTTTACACAGCATTTTAGATGGATAAAACCAAAAACTTCTGTCTAGGAATATGCTGGGTAACGAACTCGTTCTTTCTTTTAGGGTTATCGTGTTTACGGACATACATACAGACTAACAGACTCCATGGCAAAAACTTGGCTTTCGGCTTAGGAGGTCTTAAAACGTGGAGATTCGTTGAAAAACTGAGGTGTACAATTTTGTTCGATTCTCATACTTCCTCAAACATAAATGATGAGAATGTAAAAAATGCCCAAAAGCTAATATTAAAAAAAAAAAAGTTTGCTCCAATCATAATCACAATTTAAATCTGCATGTGAAACTCTATGGAAGGACACATCAAATGGGTTAAAAATTGACGTCCTTATTACAAAAAGATACCTATATCTGACTGATTTTGTTAAACTTAATCTTTATCGTGTGTGAAAGTAGGCTACTATATGTGCTGAGGTTCCTTCTAAAATGTCAAAAATGGACACTTAAAGCACTTTTCACTACTAACTTTAGAGGAGACTTCGTAAAAAATTAATTTCTCTAAATTGACTTTTATCAGTCGTCGTTGTCCTTGGATCGTTTAAAGCTCTTATCTCAGATTATAGTGCCCCTATTCAGATATGCTATGCACTAAAGAAGTCATTCATGTATGTAAATTTAGAAATACCCAAGCGCGTTCGAGTAACGGGTGGTGACTGTAGAGTTGTAGACTAAGATAGTTGTATAGACCAGAGAAAACGCATGGAAAAACGTTCAGAGGACGATGACTGCATTATCCACGTGGCGCACTAAAGTGCTAAAGAAGAATGTCAGATATGCTCAGTAAACAGATAAAACTTTTTATACTTACGTAATTTGTCTTCCGGAGTTTATCTAACATTCAAATTTAATGAGCTTTGTCCTTAGTGTTGGGAGTCAATGTTGCCAATGTTGGAAAAGATTGGAATGGCTATGCCCCTGCTAAGACGCAACTTGCCAATATCAGCATAATGTTGGACCAATACTTGGTACAATGAAATCGTTAATAAAAAAATATTAATTTTTGTCATTAATTATCAAATAGTATCTATATTTTATTATTGATATCATTAGTTTATTTAATTTATTATTTATAATCTTGTATTGATTATATTGGCCGACAGTATTGGTTCAATATTGTCCCAGTGGGCAATTTTCTTCTATTGGACAAAATGTGGTACTCCTATACAATGTCTAGATCATTCTTGCAAAATTTTTTAAATTCCTTATATTTTTTTATTGTGAAGAAATCTTCAACATTACTTATTCTGCTAAAGAATATCATGTGTGTATACACATATATGTAATATAGAAATGAAGATCTATAAATTATTTTTTAATATTGCTAGCAATTAAAATGATATAAAGAATATCGTAATGAAAACATTTAGCAATGCTCTTTACACACTGCAGTGCGTAATTTTTGCAAATCCTTCCAACGCAGGTAGTGAATCCCATGTAGAAATCAGCCCAACTTAGCCCAACTAAAAATTGGGTGCCAATGGGGCCCCAACTGGGCAGCCCAATTAACAAAAAGAGACATTAATTCAAAAATTATTTTCATTAAATAATTACGTAGGTGAAATCTAACCGAAATCTTGAAACTTTAAAAATTATTCCCAATTTTTCATTATCAAAACTTATGTTGATAAAGACGGTGAGTGTTTGATTCTGTGCTTGGGCGTACATTGGGCTTACCCATAGAACGCCCAAAGTGGACACTATCGGAGCAAACCAGTCGGGCACTAACTGGGCAGCCCTATTAAAAAAGTGAAATTAATTTACGAATTATTTAATTTAAATAATCACGTGGATACAATCCGAACAAATCCTAAAACTTTTCTAATTATTCCGAATTTTTAAGCATCAAAACTCATTTTGACAAAGACGATCAGTGTTTGATTTCGTGATTGGGCTCTCATTGGGCATACCCATAGAACGCCCATAGTGGGCATCATAAATTAATTGACAGATTATTTTAATCGTAAGAGTCAGTGGATGCGATCCCAGCCAAATCATGAAGACATTTTCATTCCAAAATTTCAATTGTCAAAACTTATGTAGGTAAAGCCGATCAGTGTCTGATTTTTTACTTAATTGGGCTTAAATTGGTCTCACCCGTAGAACGCCCAAAGTAAGCACTATTGGAGCAAACGAGTCTGGTCGCACAAAATGTAACTCCAGTAGAATCTAGCAGTCATATTTCATTCATGTAAATGAAAATAATTCTTAATCTATGAAATTACATAGTAAATGAATTATTTACGAATATTGCTTGTTTATTATATTTTGTTGGAAAATGTTCAAGTACATTAATTTCCTAAAATTTGTTTTCTTTCGTCCTTAAAAAGAACTTCTGACCATTAAATATTGTTCATAAAAGAACATTTTTCTTTTAACAGTACGATAAATGTATAATATATTGTACATATTATATTTTTAATATGCATAAAATAATGAAACTGTTTCCGCATTAGACATACGCTTTAAATTAAGATCGATATTTCCTAAAAAAATCAAAGAGATCAGCAGAGGATAGTAACGTTTTCAAGTGAAACAATAATAAATAAACATTTTTTGCAAACTAAGCATTTATAATTTTGAAAACCTCGCCTGTATTGGTTAACGTGTGTGCACTGTGCGACTGCGCGAGCCGCAACGCCGCAGAAGGGGTCTGTCGCAGAGCTCACAGACCTGAAACGCCGCAACGATGCCGCACGAGGGGAATCGTCCCCCGTCAGGTGCCAGATCGTGGATGAAATTTATCCCCACCATACCTACCGTTTGGGAGCCGCAAAACAGAAAGTGCATGATTACCACTGTGAGTTCGTATGTAAGCCGAAAATGCACGATTCGACCACGGAGTTCTGCTGTACGATGATTGCCGATCTGAAGGCTTCAGAAGACTTCGGTGGTCTTCTATTTATATCTTGCTTCCCATTTGAAAGAAATTGAAGAAATTGGCGAT
>NC_046660.1:114290605-114296514 GCF_010883055.1 Belonocnema kinseyi | reverse complement strand
GGTAGGTATGGTGGGGGTAAATTTCATCCACGATCTGGCACCTGGCGGGGGACGATTCCCCTCGTGCGGCATCGTTGTGGCGTTTCAGGTCTGTGAGCTCTGGTCTGTCGTCTGCACTAAAGCAGTTGCGAACGCCATTTTTTCTTGTAGTCGAATCCATTCAAATTTCCATAAAATAAGGTTATTTTTACAAATTTCTTTCGTTTTTGATTTGTAGAAATTAACAAAATAAGTGATCGCTTTTTGTTGTTTCCCATACTCAGTTGAGTATTTGTACTAAACCAAATATATTGCAGAAAACAAAACTTGAGATACTTTTAGGAATGAGCTGACTGTTGCAAGAGACTGGGATGGAGGTCAGGATGAATAAGAGGATGCTTAGAGTTTTTAAATCATGCAGTAGCGTCAAATTAAAAAAATACTAACAAATATTTATTATTTATTACTTTTAACTTTAGAAATTCAATAATTGTACCCCTTTTTTATTAATTGGGCATAAAGTGGGCTGCCCAACTAATGCCCAACGAAGCCCCAATCTGGGCATTCGTTGGGCTTTTGATTTGTTTCAAAAGGATACAAGAAAAAATCAAACCTTTATTATTCTATGTACTTATTAAAAATTATTAGACAAAAAGGTACCAATTAAAATTATATGATTACCATGAATGATTTCCAACTTTTTATCCCTTTAAAGTATTATTTGTTAATTTTATTAAAATCAAAATATAACTTATTTAAAAGTTTAACAGGAGCTGCGCGGGCTCTGCAGTTGTCACTTAGAGTAGCACTCAGGCGTGAACTAAAAAATAAGCTGAGCGAGCTTTAACATGTTTGTTCCTACCCATCGTCCGCTACCAGTACAGGATAAACGAATGCGCTGTGAAACAACTTGTTTTCCCGTTGATAAAAGTCTTAATCAAAGGCATCCAAAGTAATATAAGGGAAACGTTGACGTTCAAGTTGGATACAAGTGAGATCTGTGAATTTGGTTGTTAACTGTGAGTTACTGCCTCATAGGTTAAGAACCTTCTTAACTCAATTTCAGTTGGAACGAGGATATTTAAGAAAAAACCCTATTTTTCAAGCCATGGTACGGTATAGAAATGTCCAAAAAGCCGTACTTTACGCGCGTACAATATACATACGCCCCATTTTTACTGCATCTTTGTTGCTTTAAATTTGCCCTAGTAGCACGGAACATTCCAGGAACGTTCCAGTGGAATGTTCAAAGAATAAATTATCGTTCTTGTTATTGCTATCAAGGAATATACGATAAACCGTAAGTGATAGGTCAAAATTAATGTCAGTTTATGATATAGATACCATATTACAATGTAGTATATACGGCACACAAAACTCAAAAATGACATCTATTTTTACCTATCTCTTACTGTTTACGAGATAATTGTTTTTAAAAATAACAATAATGGAAGGTTCTCCACAGGTCCCAGTGGAACGTTCCTGGAAGGTTCCCAAGTGGCGGACATTTTATAGGCCCAGGAAACGTTCCGAAGGTTCCCGCAAAACGTTCCAGGCACGTTTCCGGAACTGCCCGTGCTGTTAGGGTGATGTGATTTGTTTTTGCTGGCTTCGAATTAAAGATTCTTTAATATTTGAAATCTTAGGCTTAGAGATTTTGGAATATCAGAGTTTCAAATGAAAAATTTTTCACTTTTTTAAATATAGGTTTAATTACATTTCTTTAACTACACCCATAGAAATTTAGTTACAAAATACCTTAAAACCGATATTACAGTTTAGTATAATCTTTTACGATTTAGGGAAATCGGGTATGTATATTAAAAAGTAGTATAGTATTTATTATTAATCTATGAAAAATTCACACATAAATACGTACATTATCATTATAATTATTAGTATTTGTACACGTAACAATGTAGAATATACATTCGCTGTTGTAACTAACTTAACATTTACTTATGTCGAGGCCTAACGCTAGGATGCCAACGCACACGACATGACTTGACGGTACTTTAACAAAAATATAAATAATAAAAAGCTTACCGAGAAGTGAGCGCCAGAAAAGTCTTGATCGCGGAATTGAGCAAAATGAAGCTAGAAGTTGGCCAAAACTAAAAGGTGCTCATTCGCTTCAGCAAATCATGATGGATCTATCTCGGGTTATCTACCTATTCTATCTTCATGCTTTTCTCGCACGAGATAGCACTTTCATGATTCGATGGAGTGAGCGAGCATCTTTTAGTTTTGGCCAACTCCTAGCTTCATCTTGCTCAATTCTGCGAGCAAGACTTTTCTGGTGCTAACTTCTCGGTTAGCTTTTTATTATTTACATTTTTGGTTAAGTATCATCTAGTCGAACGCGTGTGTTGGCATCCTATCGTTAGGACGCCTCGATATACATAGTCGCAAACATATTCATATAACACACGCATCGCATGCAAGTCACTCTGAGAGAAGAGGTTTGAAGATACCTTATATACTATATAGTGAGAATTTTTAGAATTGTGAGAAACGGCATGGTGCTTAATAACTCGACTTAGAAACAGTTAAAACTAAAAGTAAAAACAGGAAAATATTCTGGTTTAATAAGGTCAAAACTGGGATTGAATTAAATTCAAAAATATCTTTAGGTTTTTTTATTTTTTTTTTAATTACCTCGTTCCCGCCTCACATGCGGCTTGGTAATACAAGTAACAGTGTTGGATCAAAACTAGTAGGTGCCCAGAACTTGATACAAATTTTGTATAAATAAGGTATATTATTATACAATTACAAGTCCAAACATTAATAAGAAAAAAGAGCTATAAATAAAATAATTCCTCTTTTTTTGCGAACACAAGTCGTCTTTGAAATCCTCGAAATCTTTATTAAATCTTTTAAACCTTTTGAAATCTTTGTTAATTCGTTTAAATCTTTTAAAGTACTTAAAATCTTTGTGAAATCTTGAATTTTCTGTGGAATATTTTCAAATCTTCCAAGTGTTTTACAATCTTTGAAATTTGGTGTACTGTATCCTTTTTAAAATGTTCGAAATCCTTTATATCTTATGAAATATTTAAAAGCCTTGTAAAATTTTTGTAAAATATTTTTAAACTTATGATGTCAGCGGCGGATTTACCAAGGGGTACGGTGAGGTTAGTGCCCTAGGCTCTCGGAAAATTACGTACGTTATAGAAAAATTGGGATTTTCTCTGCCCTTAAGAGGGCCCCTTCGAGGTTTAGCCCCAGGCTCCGAAAAATGTTAATCCGGCGCTGAGGGATGTACACTACTATCGGCGAGAAAACTATAGGCATCTGCCTTTGAAGCTTAACAACTCAGTCAAAAAAAAATGCTAGTGCAACAAAAAAACAGCAATTTAAAAGCTGAATGTGTTCTACGTTAATGAGCTTGAAGACGTTTATGTAAAAAAAAATTTGGTGCTTAGCAGACTGGAAAATATAAAAAAAAAAGTAAAGATTTTTGGGTACATTTAAGAACAGTCAAGTTTAGAGCATTATTTCTTATACAAGGGGCAATAGAAAAAATTTGAAAAAATTCATGAGTATGAGGAAAACTGTTGTGAACCAGTTGCAGTTGAGAAATTTAAAAAATAATGCAAATTGTTGCTTAAAAGCACAAAAATGTGCAACTATATTATCTTTAGTTCTAATACAGATATTAAAGCGATTCAAACTGCAAACTGTAATTGATAGGCTCTGTATTTATTTTCAATCACCCAGAAGGATGTGTTAGTCTTCTTTTTTGTGAAAATCGCGATATTTTTAGACATTTTTTTTATTGGAAAACAAGTGACAGAAAGCAGGGGGGTGGGGTGCTTTTTTTGTTTTACTGCCGACCGCTGGTGCCATTCTTCGGCCCCTAGTTCTGAATGCTTGGGTGGCATCTTGCCACGGGTTAAAGAAAGGCACCAGCGGTCGGCATTAAAAAAAACGCCCCCCCCCCCTGCTTTCTGTCACTTGTTTTCCAACCAAAAAAATGTCTAAAAATATCGCGATTTTCACCAAAAATAAGAATTGAAAATAAATACAGAGCCTATCCATTACAGTTTGCAGTTTGAATCGCTTTAATATCTGTATTAGACCTGAAGATAATATAGTTGCACATTTTTGTACTTTTAAGCAACAATTTTTATTACTTTTTAAATTTCTCAACTGCAACTGGTTCACAACAGTTTTCCTCATACTCATGAATTTTTTAAAATTTTTTCCATCGCCCTTTGTATAAGAAATAATGCTCTAAACTAGACTGTTCTTAAATGTACCCAAAAATACTTACCCGTGGAGCCCGAAAAATACCCCAAAAAACTGAAATTGACTTTTTTGCCCACAATTGACACATAAATGCTCTGTTTTTCGCTTTTTGTCATAAATCATGTTTGTTTGTCAAGTGGAATGGTTTTTAAGTATTTTTCAACTAATGAACAATTGTTTAAACAATTTATTTTTGTTTAAATAATTTGTTTGCACTTACTTATTCAAAGATAGATTTTTTATGTTTGATTGGACCAATGGGCATTTTTAGGAATAATGATCTTTGTTTCAAGTATTTAGTATTCGTTTAAACAATTTATTATTATTTAATTGTAACTTTTTCTTAAAAAGAGGTATAAAACTCTAGTTTAAAAAAAATAGTTAGCTTTGCTGCTTATTATTAAATATTCACGTCATTTAGATAATAGTGATTTATTTTTTAATAAATTCTTATTTGTTTAAATAAATTTATTTGTTTAAACAATTTTTTTCACAAGTAAATGTTGCAAATTTCTGTTTTTCTGCAATTATTGTGGTAATTTGTCATTGTAAAGAGCAACATTTTTCGTCTAAACCATTATTGTTTTGTTTAATCAATTTATTAAATATTAATGTAACATTTTATTGGAAATTGATTCAAACATCTAATTTTTGTCTCAAATCATTTAAGTATATCGCTTATTGTTAAATATTTAAACGTCAAGCAAATGCTTTAAATAACTAGTATTTGTTCATAAAATGTTTTACATTGGTCATGAAAAGTTTATTTTCTTAGTAAGACTTCATTCTATAAAAATTACATTCAATTTTGTCGTACTGAAATTATTTTGATAATTTTTACCTTCAAATCACCCTCGTAGACACACTCGTTTGTCCTCTGAAAACTCAAAGCAAGTTTTTTGTTTATTTATGTTTATTTATGTTTTTGGGGTCACTGAATCGAAATCTGGTGTTGGATTTTGAAACTTCCAAATGGCGGATCTAATATGACAGATCAAAATGATCAGAAATGTGTAGAACTTGATCGGATATTTCCGATTTACGTTTTTGAGTCATTGATACGAAATCTGACATTGGATGTAAGCTACACTGTTAAAAATGTTTGCAATTTTAATAAACATTTACTATACATTTGTATAGTAAATTTAAGAGCTCGGTCTATAAAATAGTTATTAAGAGGCTGCGTAGTAAATTTAATATACATGTATATTGATCAATTCTTAGAAGAGCCAGGTAATTTCACTTTACACAAGTTAAACATTATTTGGACAGTAATGTTTAATTCTAAATAATAAAGAATTATATTTGTTTTTAGTTGAACATAAATTATACTGGGTTTCAAGGGGATAAGTTCAATGAAGTACATAATTAAGACACCTAACCTAAAAGCAGCAGTACTCAGGTAAAAATTCTGACATTGACATTGAATTTTGACGAAAACCTCACCCGTACGTTGCACTTTGATTATAAATAAGAACTTATTCGATGTATAGTAGGTTATTATTTTAGTTCTAAATATTTGACAAGATTTGAATACATGAAAGAACTTTCAACTTTTATGCACTCTATTTTACTATATATGTATACGAGGGTGGATTGATAAGTTTCCGGCCTGACCAAGAGATGGCGCCACTAGGCCTACCTTGAGGTGGCGTTCTATAGTACCATCCTTAGAT
>NC_046660.1:114287199-114290505 GCF_010883055.1 Belonocnema kinseyi | reverse complement strand
AGCCTTGGAGGAGATTATGTTGAGAAATAAAAAAAAAAATTCTTAAAAACGTTGTTTTTCTTGGTCAGGCCGGAAACTTATCAATCCACCCTCGTATTATTTTAGAAGATAATGGTATATATTAAATTTACTACACGTATATGCATATTGCTTCCATTACATTTATAGTAAAATCGCTATATAAATTTCAAACAGTGTAAATATAAGTCATAAAAAATTATGCTGCCAAAAAAGATCTTGAAATTTATGTGTCAATTGTTTTTTTATGAAACGCGTAGATTTTCTTTTATTCGTAAAAAATAATTTAAAACATAAAAAAATTACATTTTTGGAAAAACGATACGAGAGACGAAAAAAAAATAGAAACAAAAGTTGCTCAACAAAAAAAAAAAGATCTACAAATTTATTATAAACTCTTTTTATAAAAATATAGTAATAATGAAAAAATTAACTTTTTGGTAAAAGGTTACAAGCCTCAATAGCATTTCATTTAACAAGATTTTTCGCCAAAATCATATCTACTTTGCTAAGAGCTATTCTAACGCTAGGATGCGTATTTTCCGTTTAAATCCTAAAAAATAAAATTGAAAATAAACAAATTAAATTGATGGAAAAACGAAGCAAACTGTAATAAAATGTTTAAGAACCAAATTTTTTTTTCTTATAGAATGCGCCTTTATTTTCAATCCCGAAAACAAGACAATTAAAATATGTATGTTTCAATACTATAAATGCTTATTATGAATTGTAATAATATAAATTGATTGAAATGATACGTTTTTCAGGATAGCTGAGAATAACATTGAATGCAAAATTAGAAACAAATTAAAGTAACCGTGATAAATAAAATTTGTACTGTATTTTGCAATATCTGAATAAGCAATCCAAGGCTGAGGCACATAAATAAATGTAATAAACATTTGATATAGAAGTGTTAAACATAATGTAGAAAAGTTTAAATTCGAGACAAAATCGTGTGCGAAGCACGAGAAACGTGATGAGAATGTGTTCGTTAAAGCTGAAGGAGGTTTAACAAAAGAGAATTTACAATCACTAAATTACAGTTGTCAAGGTTTTGACCTTTAATTTTTTAAATTCTGTGCAGTACACTGTTAGAAAAAATTCGTGCAACGTCACACCGAAGTGCGAAGTTGTAATGATACGGTTGGATACTTTGGTGCAAAAAAGCATTTCTTCTACTAAAATACACTTTTCCGGTGTAAAGTTGGTAAATTTACGAACTCTTAACTTTCCAGTGTTGAAAATACTAACGAATCACACTGAGGAGATGTGAAAGTCGTAATCTAAAGTTAAAGTTTCACTGGAAAGTGTGAAATCAAACACTAAGACGGAGCGAGATTAGTACATTTCGATACGTTTGTGAGAGGTGATTACTTAGCGAATGAGACGTTTTCCGCACTAGCGATGCGAGTGAGAAAAGTCTCATTCGCTAAAAATCACCTCTCACACAAATATCGAACAGTATTTAATACCACAAAAGGCGAAAAAATCTTGTTAAAGTTTAGATTTTGAGGTCAGAGTGGTATAAACATACAATCGACACTATACGGTGCGAAAACTAACACCGATAAGTTGCCTTACGCGCGCACGCGCAGTTAACTTGTGTAGGCTTGTGCGAGCTAAATGAAAAAATGGGCTAGTTAAATTTTCAGATAAATAATGGAATTTTCAACAAAATAAATTAATTTTTAATAGAAAAGATTTACTTTTATCAAAAAGCGAGACAATTAAATTTGAATTAAAAAAATTTAATTTTTAATAAAAAACAATTAAATCTGCAACAAAATAGTCCAATTTTTAACCAAAGAAATGAATTTACGTACAAAAAGACTTCTTCCAAAAAAGACAAAATTGAAATAAAACACATTAATTTTCAACCAAATAGTTGCATTTCAACGGAAAAATAATGTTTCAAGGAAAAATTGAGTAGTTACATTTTCAGTTAAATACAATTATCAAACCTAAAAAAATCAAAGTTTCAAAAAAAGATTTAAATTTTCAAGCAGAAAATCGAATTTGCAAACAAATAATTTAATTTTCAAACCCATAATTTCCTACAGAAAACAGACATTTAAAATTTTATAAATCAATTTTAAAACAACAACAAAACGAATTTTTAACATAATAGATAAATTTTCAACGAAAAACTGTTACATTATCATTTTAAAAAAGAATTCTGAAAGAAAATTCAAAAAAGGACACAACATTTTTATACAATTTTTTAAAAATTTTAAAAGGGGTGTTAAAGAGCGTGTAGAAAATTTTGCAATTTCGCCATGTTGTATATAATTTTAGAAAAAATCAAAAACTTAATTCTTATCTAGCCTTCTCGTGCAATTTTGTTGCACAATTTTGTTTAAAGTTTATGTTGGTTAAAAAATGTGCTTTCCAATTTGAGTAAGTTTAGGAGATATTCAGAAATTTTGAAATCATGTCAACCATTTTATACCAAAAGAAAAGAAGTTTTATCAAAAAGTGCATTTTCAACCAAAGAAATTAATTTTTAATTAAAATAGATAAATTTCTAACAAGAAGAATAATTTTCTTCCAAAAAAGATTAATTTTTAACTAAGAAAGGTCAATTTTCAACCAAAAATAAAACAACAAATTTTCGACAAAATTGTTAAATTTTCACATAAAAAATTTCTTAATATATGAAAACTTTAATGTCTTAAGATACTTATCTCAGTATTAAAAAATTTAGTGTTTACAATTAGATTTCCATTGTAAAATAATTGTAATTGTGAATAATTGTAAAATGAATTTAACAAATTTAATTTTATGAAGAAATATATCGTTATTTTAAAAGGAGAAAACCATTCTAAAAGTACCTTTTTTATAGTATCTTAATAACTAAGGAAAATACGTTTAGAATATTTTTATTGATTCTGCCCTAGGGTCAAACATGGTACAAAAAACCGTCGTGAAATTTCATATAAAAACTATACTCTGTATACATTAATTTTAAAAATGAAAAATAATCATAATTTTATGAATATTCCTAAATTTTGTTTTAATATATTACTTAGAGAATAGATTTCAGAAATAAAATTATAAAAATATCTCCATTAGTTAGTAAAACACCATGTAAAATGACCTTTCAAATTATACAAGAAAAATTCAAAAAATGTTAACAAACGGTTGTGCAGATGGGGCCCGTTCATTTTTCGGAACGGATACAATTTAAGAACGGTAAAATTTCAGAATGGGTTATAATACATAATGGTAAAACTTAGGAATACCAAAAATTCGGAAAAAGGAATAAATCAGAAATCCAAAACTCTG
>NC_046660.1:114279347-114287099 GCF_010883055.1 Belonocnema kinseyi | reverse complement strand
ACAATTTTCAACGTACAACATAAATTTATTATATGATATTTAAATTCACTGCGATAAGCATTTGTTTGCTACCATAAATAAACAATTATACACCTGCTAATACGTATATATAGTAATAATTCAGAATTTTTCTACTTTCCGAATTTTTCCTCTCCATATATTTACATATTCCTAATTTTTCACCCTCCTAATTTTAACGCTTCTGAATTTTCACCCATTCCGCTTCTTTGGTTTCCGAAGAAATACCTTTCAGAGTTTTGGATTTCCTACTTATTGCTCTTTCCTAATTTTTGCTATTCCTAAGTTTTACCATTATGTATTATAACCCATTCTGAAATTTTACCTTTCTTAATTTTTACCGTTCCGAAAAATGAACGGCCCCCGTCCAGATTTGGCTTTAACCTTATGCACCAGTTTCAGAAATATATATTTCTTTTATCGTTTTGCAGCACATGATTTTGCCCTAAACATAAAGCAGATTAATATACACTTAAAAATAAAAATAAGTAAGGTCAGAAATTCATACAGTTATCTGTTAGAAAATCCCACACATTTTTTAATAAAACTCCTTTCCACACCACCTTCAAAGAAAAATTTTCACAACATTTTTATCAAATGATAAGTCTATTGTACTTAAGGGAAAAATGAAAATCTTTCATTAATTATGAATGTTTAATTGACGTCAGTTCCCTTACTATTCACACTTGAGAATTGAGGAATCTCTTTTTCGCAAACAAGAAGTGTGAAAGTCCTTCGTTTATCGACTTTTATTGTTTGAATTTTTCAAAATGTATTTCATTACTCATTTTTATTGAAAATGTTTGGACTTCTTGCGATTAAAAGCGGGGATTCAGCTTGAGAAGAAATGTGCTAAAAGTAATTTTTTAAAAACCAATAGAATTTTATTTTTAAAGACTGACTATTGTACACATTTTCCAGGCGCATCTTTTATTTCTTCTACAAGAATTTTCAGATTGTTCTGTTTTTAAAATAAGTTTATCCTACGTTCTGAAACTCTTCTAAAGTTTAAATTATTTTTGAATTTCATTAATTCTACTAAATATTTCTTGAATTTATTCGATTATTTACATTTTTTAAACTTTTTAATCATAGTGAATTGAAACATTTTGATTTTAAAATCTTCAACACTCTTGTTCGAAATTTTAGGAAATCGTTTAATGTGTTTAAAAGTCTTCTTTAATTTTCTTTCAAAGTTTATTTTTCAAAATAAAAAATCATAAAAAATTTTCACACAAATATTAATAAAATAATTTTTTGTTAATTCTTGTTAGACCTTCTAATCTTCTTATCTTTAATAATTATTCAAATTTTTACTGATTTTTTTAAATTCTGTAAAATAAAAAAATTGCCTTTAAACTTTTTTTAGACACTTTGATAATTTTTAAAATCTTTTTAATGTTTTGAAATGTTTTAAAATAATCTCCTGAAATTTATTTTTGGCAATAAAAAATTTACTTTAATTATTGTTAGAAACCTAAAAGAATTTTTTTCATTTTCGTGAAACCTTACAAGATTAAACGACAAAAGTCTTTACAAGTCTTTCTTATTTTCAAATCATTTCAAAATTCCTCAATATCTGTTAAACTTACGCAAATATGAAAGCACATTTTGTAAACCAACATAAACTTTAAAAAAATTGTGCAACAAAATTGCGCAAGAAGGTTTAATAAGAATTAAGTTCCTTATATTTTTCTATTATGATATAACATAGCAAAATTTAATGAACTTTCATTCTCTTGATACCCTGCAAAATTCAGTTTATTTAAAAACTCCTCCTAATAGCCAGTTAGCCACCGAAAACAAATCGTGAAGTCGGGGGGCTCGGGTTCTTGCTCGTGCATTTTCGGCTCTACACGAGGCTGGCCTACGCAACATGTCGCACTGGCTAAAATGAAAAAGGTACGCTATCACGTTCGACACCGAACTTTGCACCTTTAGAGTTGCGGGATAACACGCTTCCGTTGCAGAGCGAAAAACATTCACATACTACATATACTATTTAATATATACCATACATATATTAAGATATATATAACATATATATAACATATACATATACATATATATATATATACACACACATATATATATATACATATATTGATGAAATAAAGAAACCAAGCGTAAAGCGCGAGAACCAACAGTCGCGCGCCGTATACTTTTTTTGCCCATAGATGCGTCACTGACTGCGTCGTTTCGTAATAAAATATACCTACTATTTTGTAATATCTTCGTAATAAATTTATTCCTTTTAAATTATGTTGATGGGAATGAAAATGTTTAAAAATTCTATTAAATGCGATAAAAGTCAGAGCGTCAAAATTGTATTTTCACTTTCTCATACATAATGAGTAGGTATTAGTTTAGTTTAAGTAGGTTTGTGAAAATTGACTTCGCCAATTTTCATCACAAAGCTCCAAGTTTTGAGACCTCATGAGTAAAAAAAAACAGGGGAAAACTGAGGAAAAAGGGTTTTAGGGGGGTGTCTGTTTGTAGTATGTATGTATGTAGTATGTATGTATGTAGTATGTATGTATGTAGTATGTATGTATGTAGTATGTATGTATGTAGTATGTATTTATGTAGTATGTATGTATGCAGTATGTAGTATGTAGTAGTATGTAGCATTATAGTTTGATAAGCACGATAACTTTCATAAAGATTATTACGTTGAATTGTTCTTTGACGCAATTTTTAATGGCCTCAAAGGAAATTGCGAGTTCGGGTAGCAGTCCTTTTTAACCGCCAGTTCTAGTTTTATGCATTGAAAATGCTTTTTTTCTAAATAAAATATTCCTCTGTGGCATTCGAAAGAAAGGGTTATCATGTAAAATTATAGTTTATCATAAAAAGGTGTACACATTTTTTAGACCATTTTTTATAAACCGCATCTTTTCTTAAATTTATGTCCTTCTTTAAAATATTTATACAAAATTAATTATTCTTATATTTTATAATTTATTAGAGACTTATAGAAATACATATAAAAAATCGAGCCAAAAATGCAATTTTCATAATGAGAATGAAGCTTGTGGAGTCTTAAGATTAAAACCACTTCCTTTTTAATTCGAAGTTTAAAAAAAGTTAACGTTCTCTTGAAAAATGAAGATTTGAAGGTAATATTTGCAAGTAACCTTCATTCTTTAGATGTATTACGATGTGAACGTGAAAGCTTGAGTGCTAAAGCCTGCAGCCCTACTCAGGCGCGTTCAAACTTGCGGGCGAAATAGAACAGGAACTTTTGTAATTTTTGCCTGTAGATGTTTTTTTACCTAACGTATTTTTGGCGAAAATTGGAATTTTGCATTTTCAAAAAAATCGTCACCATTCCGCTCGTTTTAAATATTTTTTCAATTTTTCAGCAAATCTGAATAGAGCATTGAATCCTACAACAAAACCAAAAAAATAAAAGTTAAAGATCTTAAGATTATAAGAAATACTGCATTTGAAAAAATGGGCAAATTATTTCTTTTAAAATTTTTACGTGAAAATTTGTTTGCGCTAAATAAATTGAATTAATCTCATAACGAATATGCACCCGCAAGTCGTTTTACGAAAATTGAAATGTACGCAATATTTCTGTCATTGCGATATTAAATATCCCGTGGAAGGTATGGATATAGAGCTATAGATGTGATAGAGTAATGAGGAAACGAAGGAAATTCAATCATTGCATGAACTATGTCAAGGCGAAGCCAAATAATGGGATGCGTCAGACTAGCGCTTATGCGTTTAGTATGCTATTATTATTATTCTAAGCGTATATTTCCTGTTTGCGTAAATATATATTTGTTTAATTGTTCAAGTTCTAGAGTGAGTAGCTCCATTTTAAGCCCTTAGATGCATTTTCTTGTAAGTTTAACTTATTGTAATTGAGTCAGTTAAGCTGAGAAATATTTTGCGGACAAATTACCGCGGCGTTCTCTTCCTTACAATTTATGTCGAGAGTCGCCCCCCCCCCCCCTCTACACCTTATTTCTTGAACAGTATAATCCGAGGCTAATTGAAATTTCCGTTATCTTGATGTAAGTGGTGAACTAATTGTAGCCTATTCGCGATCTTAGCCACTAAAAGAGTCTTCACTCTTGGAGTAATGCTCTCTCTAGGTTCAAAGATTTCGAAAATGTTTTAGCATTTAAACACAAAGAGCCATATAGTTTATATGAATGTTACTTATAGAATGTTTAAATTCGAATTACTTAGAATTTTCTTTTCGACAGTGGACAGACATCATTCAAATCTGCTTTAAAAAACAGTAGATAAAATATTAAACTTTTATTTTTAGCGGCTTCCAACAATAACGTTTCGAATTGACCAATCATCATTTCAAGATAAAATTGTGAAATTTTCAATTCTTGAAAATTGGAAAGTGTTTAATTTCGATGATTAAAATTTTTTTATTTGTATCTATGATTGTTCTAATGTTTAAAGCTCTAAGTATTTAAGTACAATTTTTTAAAAATAATATTCGAAAGAACAAGGCTGGCTAAAACCTGTGTAACAGAATCCGAATTTTGCACTCCTGTAAATTGAATTCGATACCCTGCTATCGCGTGTGTTATACTAATTTGGGTTTTGGGAAACTCACACAGCAATTTACACGCTCTGTCGAGAGGAGGATCCATCAAATCAAGGGTTTAATTAGATAGCATTTAAGTGGTTTTGGTTGTTCTCACGCTAAAGACTCTCGTAGACGTGGACGGAATACAGACCGAAAATTTCATGTTTTTAATAGAACATTGCCAACTTTATTTTGTTGTTTTTAAAAATAAATAATAATTTAATAGAATAAATAGTACTAAAAATTAAAAATTGGGACTCTTATAGATATTATCACTTCAATAAAAAAGTTGCTCTTAATGTATCCAATATACTAAAAAATATTGGTTTCTAAAATTCACATTTCTACATATTATTGACTCATTCTATACTTTAATTATTTTAAAAAAACCTGAAAAGGTTCCAAAAATTTTAGGGAAAAACAATTACATTTTCTTCAGATAAATAAGTAACGAATGCAGCTTTTATAAGAAATAAAATCTGAATTAATAATAAAATGTGTTGATATTTATTTTTTAACGCCGATATATTTCTAGGTATGATGAAGCAAAAATATGAAAACTATATATATATATATATATATATGCGTATATATGCGTATGTGTGTGTACCCGTGTGTACCCCTTGTCGCGCTCGGTCACGAATTAACGAGACCCCAACCTGCAATATTACGTCACGTTCCTTCGACCCCCCCCCTTTCACATTTTTTAAAATAATTATAAAATACTCTTTGGAATCTTTTCAAATATAGGAATCAAACGTTACATGAACATAATCAAAAATATAACCTGATTATTAACACTTTTTTATTCTTCTCAAAGAACATATCAAACAGTTTTGATATATATGGACTTCATTATTTTCAGTTTGTCAATTAAAAACAAGAAAACTCTCCGTGAAATTACACGCAGAATGACTCCCCCCCCCATATATCACGTTTTATCACGCTTGACAAGACCCCCCCTGCTCCTCGGTGCGTGACGTCATAAGTGAACGCTCTTTAATTTAAAATCTTAAATTAAAAACAACAAGTAATAATTAATACATATCAATATATACAAAAGGTCGTATCGAAAGAAAAGTTGCAACAAAATTTGTGTAGGTTCTATAAGCTCACTCTCTTAATTTCCGTAATCGGTTCCATCATTGTCGTTGAATTACTTTTATTTGATGTTTACTTGCAAATATAAGTTTCTAATATTACAATAATCGTATAGCCACAGAATCTAAATTTTCTAGGTAGAGCCATATAGCTGCTGCTTCTAAACGGATTAGCTGTACGAACAAACTAATTATAGGAAATATGCTGTTTGATCATGACTGCTAGAATAGCAAATGAGGATAGAATTATCTCTCAAATTTCCTTTCTGCAAGAGACAGACGGTTTATATATCTTATCTATCTAGTTTGCAGTTCTACCTTAACTTTATTGTAAATGCAGCTATATCTCCCTAGCAATATATTTCTAGCTACAACTATACCATTTTTTTCAGTACAGTTTTCGCGTATGTGTCTTTCTGTCGGTGTCTGTTGATTTTTAGACTGTTAACACAATAACTTTCGAAACACTTGATAGATTGGATTGGCCTTTGGTATACTCTTTTAGTTTCCTAAACTGAAGGTCAACTTTGTTGCAGCCATTTTAGATTGGCCAGCCATTTGAATAGCGATTCAAAAAGTTAGAGCATCTTCTAAATTTTTGAGACCACTTTTTTCAAGATTTAAAAATTCTATGTACTGCTATTTTTAGTACTTAAAAAGACGAGCAAGTTATTCTTATGACTTTTGAAGATAAAAAACTTACCAGAATTATAGAATTTACAGTATTAAAAACATGCAGATTTTAAGTCAAACGAAGCACGATATAAAAAAAATAAAAGAAAACTGTTGATTTTTGAACACCCTACAAGGTACGGCAAAAGATGATTAGAAAAAATAGTGCACCCAAAAAAGATCTACAAATTCGTTATTAATCACTTTTTGATAGGAGGCGTAGTTTTGTTTTATTCGTAAAAATATTTAAAAAAATGAATTTTTGGACAAACAACACAAGCTACGACAAAAAAAAGCATTTAGACAAAAGTTATTTACCCAAAAATAGCTACATATTTGGTAGTCATCATTCATCATTTTTTGATAGGATGCGTATTTTTTGCTTTAATCCTGAAAAATAAAATCAAAACTTTTTGAAAAACAAAGCAGCGTAAAAATAAATTAATGAACAAAAGTTGTACACCTTAACAAGATCCATAAATTTGTTACTAATAATTTTTTGATTGAACGCGCATTTTTTGTCTTAATCGTAAAAAATGACATTAAAAAACATTTTTTGGGAAAAATGGCATAAGGTACGAAAAAAAATTAATGGATGATAGCTATTCACCCAAAAAGGTATGAAAAATTGTAATTAACATTTTTTATGAGAACACATTAGAAATAAAAAAATTAACTGTTTGGAAAAATGACGCAGGTTACAATAACTTTTTTTTAACAAAACTTTTCGCCTAACTTTTATCTATAAATTTTCTGAGAATCACTTTACGCTAGAATGCGTATTTTTGGTTTAAATGGTAAAAATAGCATTAAAATTAAATAAATTAAATTAATGGAAAAACGAAAAAATGTGCAATAAAATCTTTATAACAAAATCGTTTTCTTGTATAGAATGCGCATTTTGTTCAATTATAAAAACAAGACAATGAAAATAGTTCTTATTTCATACCAATGCGTATTATGAACTGTAATAATATACATTTATAAATGCTTAAAAGTATTTCCAAGGGTTTAAAAGAATTTTCAAGATGCGAACCGTAAAACAAAACCAACGGCTGATCATAAGACCAAAAGACGAATGCATCAACTTGCCATAAAGATAGGCTGGGCAAGACAGTACGCGTCCCGCATTCAATGTGTGATTGACTACATCACATCTGGCAGAAATTTTACCGCCAAGGTTCGAAAGTTTGCGTGCGAACTCCGGACCCGTTATCACACACTTAACAAGTCAAAGCTGCTGACCATCAGACAGCATATTGTTGAGAGAATACGGATACTATCTGAAGCTAAGAAAAGTCTAGAGCGGAGGGAGAGATGGGTCAGAGAAAATCAAAAGTTTCTCTCTGACCCATCTCGACTCTTCCAAGACCCTCCAGTTACTGTCGAACACCCACC
>NC_046660.1:114273123-114279247 GCF_010883055.1 Belonocnema kinseyi | reverse complement strand
TTTGCGGCTCAGATGGCGCGGTTGTACACAGGTAGGCCATTAGGGTAGAGTTCCTTACCGGAACGCTCCTGCTTAGCCACCGCACACACCCTGTATCACCTTTCAGTCCCATCCGCGGCGCGGTGTCAATTCTCAGAAGGGCTATAGAAGGGAGGGCTATTGATGGGTTTCACTGTATTAGGGTGAAAATCTGATTGTTTGAGAAAGCGTTTGATCTTTGTTTACAAAAATAATTCTTATAAAATTTTCACTCTTGCATCTATATTTAAAGATCTATGCTTAGAGCAGACAAAAAAATAGTGTGTGTGTGTATGAATAGCTGGCGTTCAAAAAGGGGTAACCCAGATTTTTATGTTTTCACATGAGGCAGACAAAACGTTCGTATTTTGCAATGTTTATACTTTAAACAACAACGATCGATTTTATGTTAGATGGCCACTCTAAACACACTGTCTAGAAATTTCAGTTCATTATTTACAAAATCATGGACTTCATGAGTGTTTTCGCAGCTCTATGAGGTAACCCCAGGATACGAAAAATCTTTGCGTGATTAATATTGATGATGATTGATATTGATGAAATATAATATATTTATATTTTTCGTTTAAGAATTTCATCATTTCAATTTATACAAAATGGAAAAATGAGTATGAGAAATCTTTGATATATGAAAAAAGTAAAGACTAGTTGAAATGACAATGATTGACTTTTGAGATCATAATGATCTGATTCGGGATTATGTATGAAGTCAAGCCAAGATGGCTGACGTTCTTACAATACTTAATCTCACATTCAAGCTTTTTATGGTTTCTGATCGTTCAGTGTACATGAAAAGTTGAAAAAAATAACGAAATCTGATACTCGAAAATATCACTTGTTAAGTGTAGTTGTCACTTGCGTGCCGTTAGATACCATTTTTAGGTTATGTCGTTATGAATGGAAAATCATTATGATCTCAAGAGTCAATGATCGCTGGAGCAAAATGGTCTGCAACAAAATTGATCCTTTTTTTCACTGTGCAAAAATAGCTACAGATTATATGTAGAACGCAAGAAATTGAGTACTCACCTGTATACGTCCACGTACCAATAAGTTACAGTCTAAAACACCTACATGGCAACCAGATGCACTATTTACTCTCAGAACCTCGGAGTAGTATTAAAAAAACTTCGAGCTTCCATAAGAGTCAATTGGGGATTACACCCTTCTGGCCGCTAGGTATACCCGGGGTTACGATAATCGCTAATTTTGATGATTTATTATTAAAAAAAAATTAATTGTGGATTTCTTTCAAGGGCTATAGACGAGGATTTTGCAGAGAATTTAAAAAAGTCAGAAAGTGCGCTTCAAAAATGTTGAGCTCTTAAACGAACTTGATTTGTCCTGAATTAATAATTAGTTTATTTTCATTTATTCATAAACATTTTTTCTTTTTCTCTTAATCATTCCAAATATCAAATAGCAAAAAATTCTGTTGTAATCTTCACAAATTTACATTAAATTTTTAATTTTTTAAAATCTTTATGAAGATTTAAGTGAAGTTGGAATAATTTCAAAAGTTCCGAATATCTCTTAAACTTACGCGAATTTTTGAAAATCGATAACTGGTTAATTGATATTTACACATCAAACTGAAACAATTTTCCTTACAAATAGATAACTTCAAAAAAGAACAATTAAAATTGTGATGTTCAAAGTTTAAATTTAGTCATCTGAAATTTTAACTATACAAGGATCTCTATTGCAAACAATTCAGTTTCAATTTATTTGGTTTTTAATATATACAGTTAAATATTGCTATATATTAAAAAATGGTTCTTTTTCGTAATTGGAATTTTTTCAATTGAATTGCTTTCAAACTTGAATATTTTAGATAGATTTTTGTTCGCATATTCTAATTTAATTTTCATATCCATACAAAATATCAACATTATTTAAAATGGCTGTGAACAGACCTAAAGTAGCAGTAGAGACTGTAAATATAATATAATACACTTGTGCCAACGCTTTTTCCAATCATCGAAGCACTTCTGATAATCATTTTGTGGTATAGCCTTGAAGTCTTTCAGCCATGCACTTTTTATCTTCTCAATCGTTGAAAATCGATGTCCTTTCATGGGTTTCTTCAGTTTCGAGAAAAGAAAAAAGTCACTGGGGGCCAAATCCGGTGAATATGGAGGCTGAGGCATGACTGTGGTGCTGTTTTTGGTCAGAAAATCTTTCACAAGCAACGATGAATGAGCAGGTGCATTATCGTGATGATGGAGCAAATTTCGCTCACACACGTCTCATGCCCAAAACGTCCGAAAAGATAACATGGCATGAGCCAACCGATATGCCAACATCTTCAGCAACTTCTCTGATGGTAATTCGGCGATTTTTCAACACCATTTCTTCCACTGCTTGAACGTTTTCATCTGTTGTTGACGTGCTGGGACGTTCAGGGCGAGGTTCGTCTTCGACATCCTCTCGGCCTTCTTGGAACAGCTTGTACCACTTATAAACATTTTTCATACTCAGAGTAGACTCACCGTATGCAACTGTCAACATTTCAAGAGTTTTAGAGCACTGGATTCCATTTTTCACACAAAATTTAATGCAAACTCTTTGCTCCATTTTTTTCGAAAGAAGAAAATCGCCGAGCACACCAAACCCTTCTAACCTTTTACGCCTCTGCCAGAAAAACAACACGAGATATATAGTAAAAACTGTAAACATATGATCGTGACGAGTGTACCAACCCAACAAAAAAAAATTTTAAACTTGAATGTACGTAGCCCGCGAAAATTGAAAAGTCACCTTACTTTTTGAACACGCCTCGTACATTAGTGAAAGAAAACAAAAATATTTTCTTACCATAAATAAATAAGGTTTACATACAAAAATTTTCGCAGGCCTTCCACCCAGTGATTCGAGATCTGAACGAGACGTGGTCCAACACTATCACAGGTCTATGTCCGTTTTAATATAGTAGGAGACGATGTAAATGACTGGGTTGCGCGCGCAACCCATTTCTCCTCTTCTGAATTTTAAAACTCAAAGGTGCACGATTGCCGGTCGGAACACTTTGTCGGTTCTATTTATATCTCTATCTGCTTTGAAATAAAATGAAGAGATTGGGATTTTAATATTTCCAGATTTCGATGCTGACGATTCTCATGATTTGAATACTTCGCGCGCCTCTTTATATGCGTATATTTTGAGGTTACATTATTTCAAGTATAAAATATAAATTATATGAATATTAATACTATTATATATAAATAAATATATATATAATCAATGATAATATTATGTTATATTATTATAGTCTTATTTATATCTTGATCCGCATTTGAAAGAAATTAAAGAAGTTGGAGATTTTGGAATTCATATCGTTTGGATAAAAACTCAATTGTTTGGTTGAAAAATTAATTATTTTATTGGAAATGTAACTATTTTGTAAAAAAGTCCTATTTTCTATCAAAAGTTCAACTTCTTTGTTAAAATTTTTATTATTTTTAATTGAAGGTTCATCTCTTTCGTGAAAATACATTTTTGAAACTGACAATTAAACTATACCATTTGTGGTTAAAAAATTAAAATTAAAATTCGATTGATTCACTAAGAGTTGAACTACTTTGTAAAAACAAAATAAGTTTTTTTTCAAAAAGGTTTTTTAATTATGGTTGAAAGTTTAACTCTTTGATTGAAAACTCATATTTTTCACTTAAAAAATTCACATTTTTGTAGATAATTCGTCTTTTTGACTATGAAATTAAATAATTTTGTTGAAAATTTGTCGTTTTTTGTAGATCATTAATTTTCTTGGTCGAAAATTCATCTGATTGGTTGACAATTTAACAACTTTGTTGAAAATTATTTTTTTCTGTTAAAATTATTTATCTTTCTCTGAAAATGTAACTATTATAGGATTGATTAAAAATTAATCCCTTGAAAATTTAACAATTTTGTTGAAAATTCATTTTTTTTCTTGTTAAATTCAATTTTTTATCACAGTTCTTATCTGGAAATTGAACTATTCCATTTTTGGTTGAAACTTTATTCTCCATATTGTATTAGTTAAAACATCAATTATTTGATAGAAAATTAATTTATTTGTTTTCGATTATGATTTTTTTAATTGAAAGAATTTTAAAATAAAATGTTTTAAATTTAATTTAAGGTATTAAAAATTGAAAAAAAAATGATTTTACAAGATGATTCTAAATCTGTTCAAAATAAAAGAATTAATAAATATTAGTTTATAAAATTATTATTTGAATTATGACTTCAAATATTATGTCAGCCAAAAAAAATTTATTTTTAACCCATTCAATTTGAAATTTTTTAATTAAAAAAAGAAAATTTCGTTAATTACACAGCCGCACAAAAAAAGTGTGCGGATCTGGTAACAAGACACACGTATTCCTATGGATTTTGGGGCGCTGAATTCAAATTCGGTATCAAAAATCAACCATCACCTCAAAAAATGACGAAAATCATGCACTGAGACAAATAAATTTCACAATAATGCCAGTGATGCAAATTTTCACTTCAAAAACATGTCGACAACTGTGAAGAATCAACCCTTTCCTGATATCAACTTACTTAACATAACTTTACCCAAAAGAACCTGACCTCACCTAACCTGAATTAACAGAAATTTATTGAACTACACGTAAAGCTCTGGAAGCATATTTTCCCAGTAGCAAATGTGTGCTACATTGTATGGGTCAACTCGAGCCTAACCTAGAAATAAATCTAACCTAGCCTAACCTAACCTCACAAAACACAATTAAACTGATTGTGTTGTCCCGTTGTGTTTGCGGTACCGTTTGAATCAGCCTGGGCTTAACCTGCAAAGAGGTCAGATCTATTCTAACCTAAAAAAACCTGACCTGACCTAACCTAATTTAACTTCACGTAACACAATTAAACTCATTGTGTTGTCCCGTTGTGTTGGCAATACCGTTTCATTCAGCTTCGGCTTAACCTACATAGAGGTTTAACCTATCCTAACCTAACAAAACCTGACCTAACCTAACCTAGCCGAATGAAATTCAACCACACGTGTAGCTATGTTTGTACCGTTCTCAGTCTTAAATGTGTGCTATATTTAATAGGTTAACTCAATCTTAACCTACAAATTAATCTAACCAAAAAGAACCTGACGAAATTTTGCTTAACGCAACACAACTTAACTTAAGTGTTCCGGTTTTAACACAATAAAATTCATTACATTGTGCTACAGGTGGTTAAAAATTTAGACGCACATTACTCATTTGAAGAAACTTAGAACTACAAGTAGAATTGACCCCATTTCAATTAACCTGACAATGTTTGTATCAATTAAAATGCAGAACTGTAACTTAAACGTGCAAATAAATACGAGTTCTATTCGAAATTTTTCTCTCTCTGCTTTTCTTAGACTTAAGGGATATATTTATACTATATTTCGTGTTTACATTTTATCTTGCTTTTTATCGTAATTAAATTGATTTATAGACCTACTTCAGTCTATTTTCTGCCTGCTATAACGTGTCCTTTTTTCTTCGAAGGAACGATGCAAAGGGTTACGCTTACGTTTAAGACCTACATTCGTTTCCCTTTTCAGTATCCAGCAAAAATCAGCCATGATGACCTCGTCCCATCTACCCTGATATAGTTGTTCCATCACTTTTATGTCTTGATGAAAACGTTCCCCTTGTTCTTCGCTGAAATCACCAACATTTTCTGGAAACTTATCCAGATGGGAATCTAGAAAGTGAAGTTTTAAATTCATCAAGCAGCCTAAATTTTTGTAGTTTCTTATCATTTTCGCAACAATATTCTCGCAGTGTGGACTTTTTTTGTAACCGAGGAAATTTGCGTTTACTGCTTTAAAACTTTCCCAAGCGTCCATGTCAATTTTCGTCATGTGACTCACGAAATTAGTGTCTCTTGTCAATATTCGAATCTATGGTCCGTCAAAGACTCCTTCTTTCAATTTAGCGTCTAAAACATTGGGGAATTTAAGGGATATATACTTATAGCATTATCCATCTTTGTCTAACGCCTTGACAAATTGCTTCATGAGCCCAAGCTTTATGTGGAGGGGTGGTAGTAACATTTTTTCTGGATCAACGAGGCTTTGGTTGATGAT
>NC_046660.1:114259708-114273023 GCF_010883055.1 Belonocnema kinseyi | reverse complement strand
AAAAACTTTCTGAATTCTTTGTCCCTGTCGCGATAGAATGAAACTTTTGTCTTTGGCTCTAGAAAATTTCTTCTTTTTAGAAATGAAGCGGCAAATTCAGCGCCGTCTTTCGGTAATCCAAAATCTATAATAAAATCATTCAGTTCTAGTTGCGACACTAATATTGGAACCTTCAATTTCATTTTATGCACGCCATATTCGTCATCTTTTTCGTCATTTTCATTCGGAATCATCAGAACTATTTTCTGTTCTATCACTGGTTTCACTACCGTCTCCATGTCGTTGACTTTCAACTTCCATTCTATCATCTTCTAAAGCGCTTAAATCAGTCTGGCGTGCATTTTTATTGATTTCAATTGCTCTTGTTACTGTGCACACTTAATGTACGAAATGTTATTTTTATTTTTGGCGTTGAACCCTTCGACGGAATTCATGCAAAAGTAGCAGTCCTTCGCAATAACGGGTTTTTTCCATGTGGTTGGTGTAGAGTACTTGCGGTACTTTTCGTTGCTTGAATTTTTAGACGATACAACATAAGTCTGCAGGAATTGCAAATGACGTGAGGAACCCATTTTGTTTCTTGGTGCAGCAATTTACGGTCAAAACACTTTTCGTAAAGACTTTTCACTTCCTCGTCGATTGATTTTCGCAAACTGCTCACTTCATATTTACTACAAATGTAACAGAATGAATCTGAGCTATTCTTGCAGGCATGCGATTGAGAAATGCTCGCGGTTTTTTTCCTTGTAGCATGAGACTCTACACCAACCAAGTGATCCATTGATGAAGAGCTACGGTTGCACCCTTAATATATCCGCGCCTAAAATGTTAAAAATAACAATTTTGATTGTCGATATTTGAAAATATAAAAACGTCAAAAATTCTTTTTTTTGTCTGGCTAATTATAGAGGGAGTGAGAAAATTCGGCAAGACCCCTAAAAACCACCCCTACTAAACCCACATCTAAAAGATTAAAAATGACTCTAAGATTAAAAATGACTCTATGTTTAGCGAGATAAAAAAAGAGAATTTTTGACGATTTTATATTTTCAAATATCGACAATCAAACTTGTCATTTTCTACATTTTACGTGTGGATATATTAAGGGTGGTATTTAGAGGTCTTGCCGAACTTTCTCACTCCCTCTATAATTAGTGAGGTAAAAAAAGAAAATTTTTCACGTTTTAATATTTTCAAATATCGACAATCAAACTTGTCATTTTTGACATTTTAGGTGTTGTTATATTAAGGGTGGTTTTTAGGAGTCTTGTCCAACTTTTTTACCCACCCTATGATTAGCGAGATAGAAAAAGAGAATTTTTGACGAATTTATATTTTCAAATATCGACAATCAAACTTGTCATTTTCAACATTTTAGGTGCGGATATATTAAGGGTGGTTTTTAGGAGTCTTGCCGAACTTTCTCACTCCCTCTATAATTATTAAGGTAAAAAAAGAAAATTTTTCACGTTTTAATATTTTCAAATATCGACAATCAAACTTGTCATTTTTGACATTTTAGGTGTGGTTATATTAAGGGTGGTTTTTAGGACTCTTGTCCAACTTTTTTACCCACCCTATGATTAGCGAGATAGAAAAAGAGAATTTTTGACGAATTTATATTTTCAAATATCGACAATCAAACTTGTCATTTTCAACATTTTAGGTGCGGATATATTAAGGGTGGTTTTTAGGAGTCTTGCCGAACTTTCTCACTCCCTCTATAATTATTAAGGTAAAAAAAGAAAATTTTTCACGTTTTAATATTTTCAAATATCGACAATCAAAATTGTGTTTGGCATGTTTGAATAATGGGTGATTTGTAAGGGTATTCAACCCCTCAAAAAATAAAAATTTCGAAAACTTCCGATGGAATATCATTTTTTGTCATCCTAAATGATTTAGGCAAAAAAACATTCGGGGAATAAAGTCTTTAATTTCGTTCATATGAACGTTCGTAACTTCAAGTACATTAGCCTTGATCGACCTGGAAAAGGGCACTACAAAATTTCGGAAATTTTCCACTAAATTTCTAGGTATAATTTCCATCTGTGGGTAGGAAAACTTATTTTCCTAAAAAAGTTGGGAATGTTCACAGAAAAAACTGAAGTTAAATTTTGTTGCATGAAAAGTTTCCCCCTGTTAAAGGTTACATGCTATTTGGCGAAAGTTTAGCCCACGATGAATAGACGCAATGGGAAGATGGCAATGTATGAGTGAATTCGAACAAAAGTAAAAATTTCTTGTAGGTAAGACTTGCAACGGTTAAAAATAAAAAATATTTCGGTAGAAGTTTCACCGAGGTTGAGAGAATAATTTTGATCTCGTCTACTGCGTGACGCGGAAGTGAGCAAATTTGCACATTTGCAATTAAAGAGCCTCTCAGCGACTTATTATTTGCATCCTATTCATCGTAGTTATTGTAATTATTTATGTCTTCATTTTGTATACTTTATTTCTCTTATTCATTTAATTGATTTAATTTACTTTATCTATTTATTTCATTTGTTTTTCTTCATTTCCTTCATCTTATTTACCGTATTTATTTAATATTTTGTATGCATTTCATTTTTTTCTTCATTTTATTTACTTTTCCGGGTGGAAATTTAGGTCGGGGGCTGGCCAGTCTACGGCTGGAGAGCCTGGCTTTAAGTCGGGAGCTGGTCGGGGTTTCTGGTCGGAATCCGACCAGCATTGTCACGCTGCGCTGGCCAGAGTCTGGCCATGGGGCATGACCGGGAACTGGCCGGGAGCTGACCGGGGATTTCGACCGTGGCCCGGACAAGATTAATTGCTGCTTTATTAGATTTAAATGATTCGTGTTTCAATTGTATGAAGAGCACAGCACACAGGCAACATTAACTATTTTCACGTAGTCTTTGAGAGACAAAAAAGATTTAAAAAATAAATATTAAATGGTTGCGAGTATTTTGATTTTAAATATTAATAGTCCTGTTTAGAGTACATACATATATTACATTTTTAAACATTATATTACAAATAAAATTTCAAACGCTACGGGGTATCGAACCTACATATCTATACCTAAATCTAATGCCTAGCAGTCGGGAGTGCTAACCACTGCGCTAAACCGACAAGTTGAAACTCGTTGAAAAAGCCATCTTCATAAGCTGCAGTTCAGAAAAGTTAAAGTAGCAACTTTTAAGTACTCTTTTTCTAATTGTTTATTATTATTCGGCGTTATGTAAAAATAAAATACACGAACTTTTAACAGGAATATCAGTAAAGTACATTTTAAATAAATGATTTAAATCGATTACAATTTTTCTTCGCGTGACATTTTGTTTTTTCTCGTTTTAGACTATTTTGGAACTTTTTACAATGACAGGAAATATAATTTTTTCTGAAAATTGAAAATTTCTTAATGATAAAATTTTTTTGACTTTCGTGTAAGGTTTGGTTTTGTCACAAAATGCATGGTTTGAAAGTCTGGACTTATGAAAACTTAAATTTGTGGTGTGAAAAAGATATTCACCCAATATATTTTCACGCGTGGAACATCCATGCGGGTATACGCATCCATTTTTTAATGAAATCAGAGAAATTAATTAAGTTATAAACAAAGTTCAAAAATCTTATTATTGCCAATCAACGCCCGGCCAGCTACCGTCTGAACATACGATCATAAGATTTGTCCGATCAGAGCCCAGTCAGCCCCCGACTGGGGTTTTGACATAAATTTTGTCCAGCGAGTCCCCCACGAGCGCACGGCTAGGCTCTTAAAAAAAAAAACATAGCCCGGCCAGTTCCCGACCAGAAACCTTGTTGTACCAGGGCTAACCTGGGCTATTTCCACATGGGTTATTTCTGTTATTCATTTAATTTATTTTATCTATTCATATCATTCGTTTTTCTTAATTTTTTGTTATTCATTTAATTTATTTTATTTATTGTTTTCATTTTATTTCTTTAATTAATTAATTCTTTCTTCTTTATTTTATTTACATTATTTATTTCATTAATTCATGTAATTTGTTTTTCTTCATTTTCTTTACTTTATTTCTCGTATTCATTTCATTTTTTCATCATTTTATTTACTTTATATATGTTATTTATTATATACACCTTATTCATTGTATTTATTCTAATAATTTGATGTATTCTATTTATTTCTTCATTTTATATACTTTATTTCTCTTATTAATTTTATTTATTTATTTAATTCAATTAATTTATTTTGTCTATTAATTTCATTATTATTTCTTTATTCATTTAATTAATTTTACTCTTTTCATTCATTTTATTTAGTGTATATTTAGTACATTTCGTGTACGGGTATCATTGTAAAAAGGAGACCGCATAATCATTAGAGTTTCTTGAAAGGTTTTACTCTTATTCATTTCTCCTTCCTTGCATATTTTTAAGAGGGAATGTAAAGGAGACAAATGAATATATATTATTATTATTATTATTATTATTACATCGTCAATATAAAAAATATATAGGTAATTCTATTTTACGTATTGCAGCATGATGATCTTGGACACGACACTGACCCCATAAATTAACCAAAGGACAGCTAATGGACGAAAAATAAAAAGGGCCACTAAAGTTACAAATTTCATAAAGGAAAGAGTAAAATTTCAGTCAAGTGAATAGCTTTCTTCAATATTTAGGTTTACGAATAAAATTTTAAGTACCGAGGAAATATAATAAATGATTTTATACCAAATTTGTACTTTTTTTAATGAAAAATTCTCCAAATTTTGTTTTTCGGGTAATATTCTAATTTTAATGTTTAATTCTACAATAATTTAGGAAATTTGTCGAAATCTATGTTTGGAAAAATTTCCTAATTTTAAAGCACATTTTCCAAATTAATTAGGAAATTTTTCCGAATATATTGTTGGAAAAATGTCGTAATTTCTAAGTACAATTCCCAAATAATTAGGAAATTTTTCCGAATATATTTTTGGAAAAATTTCCTAATTTTAAAGTAAAATTCCCAAATAAAGTAGGAAAATTTTTCTGAATTTATTTTCAGGAAAATTTCCTAATTTTGAAGTATAATTTCCAAATAAATTAAAATTTTTTCCGAATATATTTTTGGGAAAATTTCTTAATTTGAAAGTATAATTTCCAAATAAATTAGGAAATTTTTCCGAATATATTTTTGGGAAAATTTCCTAATTTTAAAATATAATTCCCCAATAAATTAGGAAATTTTTCCGAATTCATTTTCGGGAAAATTTCCTATAACATAGGGCATGTTGCGTTCCAATATTTTTTTGGGAAAAATCCGGAAACATTTTTTTACAGTGGGGTTAAAATTACGGAAAATTCCGTAACCACAGACAGTGCAATTTTATTATTCATTACATATTGTATTATTCATTATATACTTTGTTGTTCATTATTATATGTTTTATTGCTAAATTTAATACTGCCTGAAATCGAATCTGAAACTCGTACATTCCCCTATCCTAAATACATTATGAAATTTTAGAAAAATATCTCTAAAGTTTTTTCCTATCTAGCGTTGAAAATCAGAAACGGACTGTTAAATTATGCTTTTTATTTTTTAGACACCCAGAAATTGTATTGTTGAGAAAAAATCAACCTTAAAAGATTTTGTCAATATTTTCGCAAAATTATAGAAAATAAAGAGAGATAGAAAAAAGTGTCAAGAGACAGTTTTTTAGAACTTTTTTAGAAAAATAATTTTATTTCTTTCATTTTTTTCATATCTTGCGGTTTTTGGGGTGGGGGGCGTGAATTTTCGTTTTTCAGACAAAAAAATTCTCTGTTCACACCGAGGCTCAGGTGTAGATTTAATGTGAAAAAAATCAAAACAAAAAATACGATGGAATTTTGAACAAATTACCATTGAATATTTTCAGAATAACCCCCGCGTAGAAGTTCAAATGGGGAACTAGTATGGTTCTCGACCATTCGATTAGTCGGGGGCTAGTCAGGTGACCCGACTTGTCATAGTCGGAGCCTGACCGGGTACTAGTAGGGGTTATATGATAATAAATCCGCGTGGAATATTAACCAACAAGCTCCCCAAAATTTGTGGAACACCCCCTAAAAGTTTGTCAAAATACTTATTATTTACGGCAATCTCCATAATCTTTTTTGAAATATTTAAAAGTGCTCAAATTTACCCAAGATTTAATGGGGAACATATCCTACACTTAAAAATGCATAAATTCATGTAACTAAAATTTCCCAAAATTTGTGGAATATTAATTTTAGAAAAAAACTTCAGCTGGAACGCAGCAATGGAAGAGCTTTGCTCTGAAGAACCGCCGTGTTGGTCACGGTAGTCTCTTCTCCAGGTAATTATGCTTCGTTACGTGTGGACTTCTGTCTTAAACACTCGACGCGTCATTTCTGTTGCGCGAGAGGCAGCACGTCGCGCCCTTACGGATTTTCTTTAAAGCTACCAGTCCAGAACCGCAAGACTCAAATGAAGGTGGTAGCGAAATCTGAACTGTACCGTGCTTAATAGTTTACTACTAGGATACTGCTCTGCATTGATTAATCAAAAACTTTTTCTCTTTCCAATTTCAACTATATTCAGGATTAGACTTTATTTACACATGGCACACCTTTTAGATCATTTTAAAAATAAGCATCTCTACAAATTTAGAGTGTTATGACTTTCGGCAGACCTTCCACCTACATCTATATGTATCTTTTCCAATATGGATTTTCTTAAAGTTCCATACAAAGGTATTTATAAATGTTCCTAAAAATTCGCAATTTTCTAAAAAATACTACAAAAAAATATGATTACTTCTTTTTGAAGATTTTGATCGTTGTTTTTATAAAAAGTAGATTTTCGTACAAAATTATTAACTTAATAATTATTTATTAAGTATATTTAAGATGAATTTAACATTAATAAATCTTTTCTCCAAAAAACGGTGTAAAATTATTGTTAAATATATTCTTAGTGTTTTAGAATAAAAAAATCATTACGCTTTTTTAGATATTACCTCATTTGATAAGACTTCGCCGAAAACTCAGACATAAGAATAAACCGATCAGAGCCCCACTAGCTCCCGACCTGAGCCTGAAGATTACCCGCACGGAAATTAGTGAACAAAAAGGCCCGACTAGCCCTTGACCAACCACCGACCTGGCCCCGACTGAAATTTTGACAAAATAAAAGACCAACTAGTCCCGGATTAGTCCCCGACAGGGTACATTGTCAAAATTGATAACCCGACTAGCCCCGATTAGTGCCCGACTTGTAATAGGGCCAAATGGGGTTATTTCCACACGGAAGTTTGGAAGTTCTTCACATTATTATTTATAAAGTTTTTCCTTTTTTTGTGGCAAAATCTTTAAATATTTCTCCTCTCAAGACCCATTCTCAGTGACAATTGTAATTTTTCAATGTAAACTATGTTGCAACTTATATTCTTTAAACTTTTAGTTACTAAAATTTACGATTTTATTTTTTATTTCTGTCTTCACAATTTCCTAATTTCAGTTTGCTATCGATGAATACTACTCTTTCCAGCTCTTAATGGCGATTAAAATTTTTATTATCATGTTTATAATGTTGGCATGGAAAAGTATTTCCTTGTATCGCTTCTGTATTGTATATTGATACTATTTCTTCCACTATATCCCAGCTTGCCATCGAATTCTTGGAAAAATAAATATTATATTACTAAATTTTAGAACAAAAAGTTTCTTCGTATGCTATTAGCAACTCAATGCAAAAGATTTTATAAAAATATGTTGCAAGATCCTGCGGATTATGAAAAACTCCTCGCCAGTCTCACATGATTTTCTTTACAAATTATAGAAAAACCTCGATAAAAAAAACGCATACCTGTTACCATCATGTAAGATGATCGGACCCTTTTTTATGTGAAATTTGTATACTGTATTTTGTTGCTTTTTTCATATTTATAGTAAGTCTAACGGAACACTGAATCCATGTACAAAATGTAGAAGTGGCCCATAAAAGTCATTTTTTAGATTTATAGCAGGCGTAAAACTTCCGTTTAATGCAACCAAAAATGTTGGTTCGATAGCAAGGAATGTGGTTTAGACAGTAAATTAACCCAACACCATCAAAAGCTTTGAACCTGTCCTTGGACGTTCAATCAAGCTTGTAGGGTCTCTACTACTTTCTTAGCAGTATACAAATTTATTTGTCAGTTTTATGCGCGTGAAAATTAGGTGTTCGCCTGGACTAGATCGTCCCCTACTCAGAAATAAGATATAATCAGTGTTCTGACTAGCCGCTAGCTGGAGGTCTGGCCGTTAGAGGATGGGAAAGGGAAAGAGGCAATTGTTCACTCAGCGAAGGGATCCATCGTCAACTGCATATTTACACAGCCTCCCCCTTTTATTCCGGTTCGGCCGGTGTTTTTTTTTTTGAACATCCTCGACTAATTTAACGATATTCATAAATTTCAAAGGTACACAATTACACATTGGAGTTCAACTCGTTAGAAAAAAATATCATTGCATTTTATTTTTAGTTCATTAATCTACACTAATTTATGTTTATATTTATTGCACTGAAAAAAAATTGTTCTTGAAGCAAGTAAATATTATTTGATTCAAGTCAATCGCAGGTACGAATGGGGACGATAGAATATGAGTGTGTTCCAAATAAATAAGTACTTTCTACCGTATGCTTGGAACAAGCGTACATTTTCTTAATCTGAGAAAATGTATTCTTAGATAGAATATCGCATTTTATTATTCTAAAATTTGATTGTGTTACTTCATGTAGAGATGTATTCAAATGCAGAATAATTTACTTCCAAGAAATCATTTCTGATACACTTCAAGAATATATTTTCTTAATCTAAGAATATGTAGTAACTGAGCAATAGACTAGTGCCTCATCTGAACACTATTTCTCAACGAAAAAAATATGTTTTTCGAAATTATTGTTATATAATGTTCATTTTTTTAATTATTAAAATACGTAATTCGCGCACTCTAATACTTACACATATAATCGTGCGCCTACACGCTTTGAAAAATCGCACTCGCCGAGGATTGAACCCTATACCTATAAACCTCCTAAGCTCGTGTGTCCTAACCGCACGCTCTACCGACTTCGCTATCGAAGCACTTGGATTTTGGTGACAAAATCTTGCATAAGAATTTCGAGGCAGCGTCGTACCAAGTCATATGGTGAGCCTCAACCAACTTCAAACTAAAAGTTGTTAAACTCAACTTTAATATACCATTTTTTATTTAGAAAAATTTTAGAATTGAATTTTCCTTATTTCAAAAAAGGCTCGATACTTTTTTTCTTAATATATTTTAAAATGTTATAAAATATCTAAAAGTAATTAACAATAAACAAAAATTCTCCAAAAAATGTGCAGTTTTCAATTTATCCAACTCTTTTATTGTATATAATACTCTTTTACTCATTTTTAATACAAAATAACTTTTCTTAAAGAATAATTTAAAATATGAGAAAAAGCAAAGTAAGTTTCACTTATTTAACGAGGCATTTAATACTTTTTGTTTTTAAATATTTAAAGCGCTTAAAAACGACCCAAACGTAATAAGTAATAAAGAAAAGTTGCAAGTACAAAAATGCTTTAATAACATCAATGACAAAACATAATGTTCTGCTATACGAAAACTTTCATAAACTGCACAGTTTTCAATTTATCGAATTCTTTTATCATATCTTTTTAAACAAAGATTTGAATATGGAATTGCTTTAAAAAAAAAAACAATTTAAAATATTCAAAAAATAATTGAACTTCACTTATTTTACAAAGGGCTCAATACTTTTTTTTTTAAAAATTTAATGCGCTTGAAAACTATCGAAAGCATATAAAAAATAAAGAACTTTTAAGTTGAAAAACACTTTAATGACCTCATTTGCAAATATTTTCTGATTTTTAAAAACCTTTGTAAAACGCACAGTTTTCGACTTATAAAATTATTTTATAATACTTTTTAACTAAGTTTTTTAATTAAAAATAACAATTCCTAAAGAATAATTGAAAATGTGTAGAAAAAATTGATCGCTAGTTTAAATATTATCTATTTAAAAAAGTGCTCGATACTTTATTTTTATTTTAAATATAAAATACTTCGAAATCCGAAGAAACAAGAATTATGTAAAGAAGAAGAATTTTGTGCAAGAACTTGCAGGTTAAAAGTGATCTCACGGTGATCGGCTGAAAAATATTTGTTTGCTTCCTCCTTGCATTCTCAAAAACTTTTAATTGTCAACTCTTTAATTGTTCCTTTATAAAATGAAATGCATTCTTAATACAGTTTTTCAAAATGTTAGTGAATTCTTTTTTCTTAAATATTTTGCTTTAAAAACGCATTACATTTTTTTAAATTATCAAGAAAATGTAATCATTTTTCAAAGCTTATAAGTTTGTTTTATGCTGTCATATATTTATTTTTTATTATTTACATAATAAAAAAGAATTATGTAAGTATATGGGTGATTGCTAAATTTTGACCATTTGTAGTCCAAGACATTTTATATGATTAATGAATTCTTTGACTGAAAAATTTAATTTTTATTGAGTTTTTATAAATATACATATTAATAATATGCGCATTAAATTTTCTATAATTAATGACATGTTGAAATGAAATTTTCTATGATCATTGAATTCATTGACTGAAAAACTTAATTCTGTTAATTTTATTTTAAAAAACCTAAATCTATACTTAATTATGTAAAACAGCAACATTATATGCGCGCTACAGTACGCGGGAAGAATTGTATTGCCATTAATAACATAAAAATATAAAACAAGATATTAACCATTGCAGATAGCAAGTAATAATATAAAATTGATAATTATTTTTAAAATTCCTGCTTAAGAAAGGAATTTGTTTTTCATTAAGAAAAAATTAATTCTTTGAATTCGGCTAGATTAACATTTTTTTCTAAAAGTAAAAAATCTGTTGCCTAAAACTTATTTAGTTTAAATTAGCATAACACATGATTATTTTATTTTTTCAAAACTTTTTTTTTTCTTACTAATAACTTTCATGAATTTTGCCATTTTTGTGATTTTCAAACTGCTATTATCGAACACGAAAATTGTGTGTTAACAAAATACAACTATGTCTTAGAACTCTAATTTAAATTAAATAAGGTTCACATAACAAAATTTTTAACTTTTTAAAAATCAATTTTTATCTAGCCGAATCCAAAAAAGTAATATTTCGTTTTTGAATAAAGAATTTCTGTATTTAGCAGGAATACTTATCGTTATTTTTAAGTTCGGATGATTTTTTGTTACCTTAAACACTACACAAAAATAATGTTAGGGTGGCTGTTTTAATCGAGGAATAAAATTCCCAGTCATTTTCCGATTCACAAAAATGTTTCACGGTTAAAAAATTCGAAATGGTTTAATTTTGAGTAGATTAGTACATACAAATAATAAGCGAAAAAATGATAGACGCAGTAAATTTATAACCTTTTAATAATTTTAGGAATGAAATGACTTTTGAGTCTTGAATAATTATTTCAAAATTAAAAACACTTTTTTCAAATCTATTTAAAATTTTTAATTTCTTACCACCAAAAACTTACCGATTCAATAAACTTATAAATTTTTAAATAGTTTTATGAGTGATTTGATTTGCTTGTCAGCGTAAAGTTAGTAGTTTAACAAAGTTGCAAATCCATATCTACATTTGCATAATTGAAATTGATTATGTGCACCAATATTTTGAATTTGATAAATATTATTGAATTTCATAATAATTGTTAGCCGCAATTTGGCAGAGAATTCATTCAGTCATTTATATTTTTCCTCCTAAAACTATCTATAATCAAATCAAAATTAAAAGTGTTTAAAATCGATAAAGTTTCTTACAGCAACCTAGTTTTGCAACACCTAAAATTCAGTGTATTAATTTCCTAAAAAAAAGAACCCCTTTTCTTAAAAGAAGCCTTTTCTGCAATACGTGAAAAAGTTCAAAATGTAATTTCATTTGACGGAAGTATTCTGGTCAGATATTTCTATAACCAAAATGTAAACCCTCACTAAAAACCTTAGACTGGTTCCTTTCTGTGCGAAATCTATAATTACCTTATTTTATATTTAAATTCGATCATTCTAAAAAGAGTATTTTATTCATCAACTTCTTTAATAATTTTCTAATTGTAAGATTGTTTTTTGTTGCAGTTGGACTGTTTGCATTGACATTTTACCTCTTTGGAAAACCTTACAAAAGAGGTTTTTTCTGCAACGATGAATCACTCCACCATCCATTCCAGGATTCCACAGTCACTAGTTCAATGCTGTACGTTATTGGCGTTTTACTTCCTGTATCCACGGTGAGTCACTTAACTCTCTTTCCCTTCAAATTACGTAGAGTATATTATCCATATCCATGAGCACCAATACACGTACGCCACGTATTACTTTTGATCACTATACCATTGCGTATGCGGATTCATTTCATGTTTTTCGATCGTCTGAAAAAGATTAATAGATTAGATCCACGAGTATTAGTAAAAGATAAACAAAGGTCATATTTCACAAGGAGACGTTTAGCAAATATCTACTCACTAAAGCAAATTTAGTGCAGTAATCTTCTTCCCCTAATTGTATTAAAGGACTTAGAGATCCATTGAAAAAGATAATTATTGATTTATGATTTGAAAATTACTTCTTTAATCCTTAGATCCTTTTTTGTTATAGGTAATTAGAAAAGTGTAATGGTATTGACGAAAATTTGTTTATTTAACACGTCTCCCTAACGACTGTTTTGCGTAAATTTAGATATTTACATTTTGCATAATTTTTAGAGTAATGAGACCGTTTTTTATAATTAAGTATTAATTCGAACTCGTGTCAGGTAAGATTTTTATAATTGTTATGCTAGTTTTATAGAGTTTATTAAATGGAAGATTTTAATATTAATCTAACGGGAAAACCAAGTTATGGTAATAGTACACGTCGTTTTTGTTTTGGAAAATAGTTTTTTGTAGTACTTCTATTTTTCGAATTTGATTTCTAATCTGTATGCAATTCGTCAATTTTTAATTATTTAGATCCCTTAAGCTTTTAACATTCTATTTCAAATTGCAATTTTAAACAATTTTAAATTGAAATAATACATATTCCACAAGGTGAAATTAAAAATAATTAACATTTCATTGTACCATTACAATTTGAAAACTTTAATATTTGAGCAGCTGGAAGTTTGAAATTTTAAAAATTAAATAATGTGAAATATGAACCGTTCCCAATTTAATTGAATGCTTATAAAAAATTGAACATTTTTTTAACTTGGAGTGTAACATAGTTCTTGGAAGATTTTTTTTTCACCACTAAAACTAAAAATCGTTCTTTCTTGTTCA
>NC_046660.1:114246693-114259608 GCF_010883055.1 Belonocnema kinseyi | reverse complement strand
TTGAAAACAAATTCATATATTTGAGAATCTCTGAAATACTGTGAAATTTTTTAATGAAAAAATGTAATTTTTGGATTTTTCATTATTTTTTATGTCAAAATTGAAATTTTCTATTTTTCATGAAAAATCAAAAGTTTTTGTGATAATCTTGCTGGGCATTTAAAAATCAACATTTTTCTTTTCTTTACTTTTTTTTACATATTGTGCGTTATTTGGCTTAAAATGTTAATTGTCATGTGGTTTGGGGAATTTTGTAAATGCTATAACTCTGGTAAATTTTGGTTTTATCAAAAAAAGTAATTAGGACAAATTGTTCGTATTTTCTAATACTATGAGTATCCGTACAGACAATTTTTAAATCTTGAAAAAATTGGTTTCAAAAATATTCAAAATGTGCTCACTTTTTAAATTTGTATTTAAAATGGCTGGCTAACTAACTTGACCTTAATTTTAAGATACTAAAAGATTTTACCAACGGACAATCCAATTTGTCAATTTTTTCGAAAGTTATCGCGCTAACAAAAAAAAACCATCCACGAACAGACAGACTGACAGGCACATTCGTCAAAACCGGTTTTTTCGGATTCAGGGGGTCTCAAAACGTGGACATTTGACAAAAACTGAGGGCGTCAAATTTTACAGAAATCTAATACTTTCTCTGATGAGAATGTAAAAATCTATTAAATACGTTTTGTGTACTATTTTTTTCGAATTTTTAAAGTTTCAAAAAATGAGATTTATTTTTCATTAATAAAAACATAAAGCTTATTTTTTGAAACTTTAAATATTATACAAAAATGGTACACAAAACGGATTTTATAAATTTTTCTACCTGAGAAGAACCCGCACATATTTTGTCAGAGATTGTAAGCCTGAACAGCGAAAAAAATTTCGGAAATATTATATTCTTCTATGATGACATCTTTGCGACTTTCCAGTTGTAGTGCCCTTGACTGTAGTAAGCTTGAAGGGTTTTTCGCGAAATTGGATAAATATCCTATCACTATATTTTTTAAATATGGTTACATTTAAAGATTTCGATACAGAGAAAATATATGCATATCCTTTTATGATAAATTGTTATTGTACATTATATTTAAATTTTACTATGACGATATTTTGAATTACACTGAACTAAGTTTGGATTAAAACTAAAAAAGCCTTAGAAAAAATCTTATATGAAGTATTCAGTAGATACTATGTTTCGATTAGCAAAATTAAATTTAATAATCTGTTATTATCAGTATTTTTCCTCATTATCCGAACACGTGGTTTATCTGAGCTCTGAAGTCTGAGGATTCTTGAACTCAGCTAGCTACTTGAGTCTTGCTTTTTTTCGGAAATCATGTTCTCTCGATTTCAAGTCTATTATTTAGCAACGATGTCAACAATTTGTAAATGATGTTTATGTTTTGTTAATGCTAAGTGCGTGTACAATTTATTTTTATAGTGGAAAATGTTTCAGCATATGAAAGTCTCGTAGGTAATAAGCACAAAATATATTTACTGAAACATCTTCTGCTCTTTCTTTGCTATTATTTGATGCCTGAAAAAGTTAAAACTTACGCGTAGCTCGAATATGATGTATCTAATAACACAAAAACGAAATTACAGTAACTTCCTTTTTTATTCAGAGAAAAAAGGAGAAAAATGGAGTTTTGGGAATGTCGAAATTTAAGTATAATTCGAGATAACTGCGCGAAAAACATATTCAATAACATGCAAGATGTGAGATACAGTTCCTGGGTATCCGTTATAGAGGAATTCAAGATCATTGATGTATCCTCAGGGGTGGCTAAATACCACCTGCCCCTTCGGTCCCTCATATAATAGTTATAGTCTAGCCTAGTGTCTGTTCACTATATGACCACAGTGTATCTCGTGCAAGTTAACCGTGCACGTGCAACTCTTATTTTGCCTCTATCCGTTTCTCTTCTGAGACGAAAAGAGAGCAAGAATGTTTTATTTGCATCCTTCATGGCTCCTTTTCTCTCTTCCATTCCTTCTACTTTATTGCACGATGCCACCAACAGTTATCGTTATCACCGCAAGGCCTCATAAGAGCGCATCTAATTTGCAGACGGTGCATGAAAATCTCTATGTTATATTTATAACACCATAGGTAACATGTAGTTCCAGCAAATGACAAAATGAAAAAAAGGTAAAAAAAGGGCTAAAACGCGTCCTCAAAAGATTCCAATCTGGTTTGAATCTTCGCAGGCTACAACTAAGGCTTCGGAATCTTAACTGCTGTAAATACATACAACGAAAAAAACTTTCTGCTCGAAGAAAAGTATATCTTTCTCGGTATCTTTTTCAATACGAAACACTCAAGAGAAAACAAGTGAAATCCTTGAAGCATTCTTTCCAATCTTGTATCTATACCTTAAACTTAAGTCATCGTAAAGTAAATTAAACTACGCAGGGGATGTAAAAAGATTTGGAGGAAATTTTTTGTATTGTCTCGAAACTGTTTCTCACTCAGTAACATTATATTGAGAGAATTGTAATTTTCTCCTTGTAGTAACATTTATTTTAAAAATATTATAAAATTATCCAAATCATCGATCAAAAACAATTTTTTGGTTGAGAAAAATTAAAATTTTTTTCTGGGTTTGTGATTTTGATAATGCATTTTGACAATAATATTGACCTGATTCGTAAAAAAAGACAACCGCAAATTACATAACTGGATTTTTCGCAAATGCCCCCCCCCCCCCCCTCCCTATCTATGTAACGTATTTTGGCGACCTTTTCTAATTTTTTTGTTATTGTGAATATAAAACTAGGCTGGCCCCTCTCACCTGTAATGTATTACATACTTCATGGGTGGCTCCTAAAGGTAGAACAGAGATGTGTTTTAGTTTTAAAATTTTCAAGCAAAGAAAAGAATTCTATAAACTGTAATGACTATATTTGGTTGACAATAAAGTGCACGATTGTAAGTTTAAAATTTAAAAGAACTAAAGCACGAATACCTCTGTCGCCAAAATATTTTCTAGATCATACTACGAATAAAATCACTTTGAAATTATATTTTTGAGCAGTTTGAAATCCAAGAGGATCCAAAATATTGTAGGCTTGGGCCTCAGCTTCGAAGCCGAACTCGGAATTTCTCTTTATCCTCACATAAAAGGAAGACAAATGCAGCAGCTCCTTATAAGCGAGGTTGCATTGAAACAGGAAGGCTGCCTTTTTTACCTTGGTTACAGCCTCTTGGAATCTCGCAGTGGTTCAGTGGACCTCTACAGAAGTCTACAGATTCTTTCGGTATGACGTTACACAAAAAATAAAGATCTTTCATTCAGATCTTGCTTGAAGGATCCGGGTAAATATACCTGTATGATCATTGTAAGAGAGCCTATCTTGGTTGAAATACGATGTCAGGTATACGACTACAATAATGGTGAGTGAGAATAAGTGAATATCGATGGAGTATAGTGACCGGAGGTGGTTCTGAACTCTGAAGCTAAGGAGCATACAAAGACCGCACACCTGTTTAAACGTCCAATAAGATATATGAATAAAGGCTCGTGTGGCGTAAACATACTGGAATAATGTTTAAAGATATGTGGATATGTGTTATGTAAAACCAAGAAAATCGGATGGCTAATTAAATGCGTCGACGAGGAAGCAACTCGAACCCAACATAGACGATAAAACTGCGTAGATAGAAGTGTGCTAACTTGTGTGCTTTATATGAAACTCTTGGCTTTATATGCCTTTATATGATATTCATTCTGAATATAATTCTTAGACTATTTTCAAAAACATATCTATTCATTAACAAATCTGATCTTTGCGAGGGCACATTTTATTACCGTGCGCAACTTGGAACCGTTGGATCGTCGCGCTTCGCGCTTGGATATTTATTATTTGCGCTCGAAATTCTTTTAAAATTGCTTATTTTATTATTTTTATTATTCAACTCTCTAGGCTTTAAAGCACACAATCCCATACATCGTGACACTAGCGTTTCGCGATGCATTTTCTTCAGGCATACGAATTTTCGATTTTTTCATACAATTTTTGTTGAACGAAAGAAGAAATCTAAATCCTATAAAAAAACTAGTAAAACGAAAATTGTATCTATTTATAAAGGCTACAAGTCTTACTTTTTTTTTTTTACATATCTCGCGTCTTTTGGCGTTAAATTTGAATTTTAGACTTTTGTATAGCTATTTCCATATTGTGCATTCTGTATCGAGGGCATAAAAAAGGCTATTTTGACAAGTTTACGCTCGTCAAAATAACCGTACGACCTTGATACACACGATACTTTTTGTCCTCCCCTCCTTAAAAACAAGCAGGTGAAGCAGATAAAGTATGTTTGGTGCTTTTGACCATTTTAAATTATAAGTGAGAGGAAGAAATAGCCTACTTAGCATCGCGAGACTGTGGAGTCTAGCGATGTAATTTTTGTTACATAAATATAATTTTCTCCATTTGAAGTTTCAAGTAGCGGGCGTAAAGTTTTATGTCGACCCGGCGCGACGGTGGAGTGCACATGTGCGAACGTCGCTGGGCTGGATGCGGCCACATTACGCCTGCTTCACGTGCATGCAATGGCGCGTTTTCAAGGGGGGTCGGACAAAAAATAACTTAAAAATGACAAGTTCGTTCGATAAATGGTTTCTATCAATTTTTTCGACTGTTTCGATCACGGAGAACAGTCTGGGTCAATGTGACCCTAAACACTTCCTGATGGTCTACCTTCGCCATTTAACAAAAATGACTCATCTGATAAACTTGAAAAAATCATCGGATATAACATTCTCTCTAATTCTGAATCATTAAAATTTCACTGATTCAAATAGGTAGAAATGGGTCACTGACAATCAGTGAAAGGTTACTTATTGATTCAGAGATATAAACACTTTTGAGGGTTAGCAGCACTGCACCATGTCAATTTAGCAATCATAATAAAATAATATTTTAGTACATTCAATCAAAGAATCATAGTAAAAACTTAAAACCCATAAATATGTTCAAATATTAAAAAAGGTGAAAAGTGCAATGGTTTTAAATGACAAAGTACCCCACATATTACTTTCATTTCAAGATTGGACTGTCATGTACAAACCCGTTAAGTAAGTACTTCCTATACGAGTTAGAGTATATTTATGCCGCAGTTATTCCAGCATACTTAGAGCCTGAAAATTAAAAAATTTATTTCGTTAAGGAAGCCTTCTTGCTACTTAAGTAAAAGAGTAACAACAACGCTTAAATTTAAAATTTAGAGGTTATGCTTCACATGATTTACTCTAGTGATACTGAACTGATTAGTGAATAAGTCCGAAATCACTGGTTAATCAGTGAAATGTCTAACTACTATTGCAATCAGTGAATTTTCACTCATTCATATTTAGAGAGTTGTCAGATTAATTCGTGTAGTTTAAACATGTCGCTGGAATTATTTATATATCGAAGAAAATTTCATAACGAAATTCCTAAACAAATTGAAATTTGTTCAATATTTTATATTTTTGGCTAAAATTTCTGCCTAAACATATTCCCGACAAAAAAATATAAATAGGACTGAATGAATGGTTCATTTTGAGCTCTGTGAGTTAAAAGCTGCGTAATTCGTTTTCAAAACTTATTTTAGTAACTCACATTTGTTTGGCTCAAAAGTAAATTTTTGGATTTATTCATTTCATTTTGTATATATTAAACCAAAACGATGTTTAAAAAAATTGGTTAGAAGAAAATTGGTAGGTCTTTCTAGATGTTACAATAAATACATGTTCAATATGTTTATACAATCAGTAAAGGAATGATGTTTATCATCGAAATACTTCTTCCTTTTAGAATCCAATAAAATTATTTCAAAGCCCCATTCGTTCCGTTCATTTGTTCGAGAGTTGTCGTGCTTTTATGAACGGATGGACAGCCGGGCAGATGGACAGATACACGCAATCACAAAAAAATGTTTTTTGACTTGAAAGGGTTTACAAAACGTGAAGATCCGTTGAACAAATAAGGTGTGAAATTTTTGACAAAAAATCTAATACTTTCTCTATCGTAAATGATGAGGATGTAAAAATTTAATTCAGAAATGTTATGCTTTCACAGACCACATTTCACAAGTCAAGCAGTTTGTACACTTCAAGTCGCTTAATCTCACAGCGACGAAATATGTTGATTTTTTAGAGGAAATTAGGAAACATGTATTTTACTCATTAAATTTGCCTATACAGATATGAATATTTCAATTTAGAAGTTTCTTTTTAAACAAAGCAGAATTTTTTACTTAGACCTGTGTAGTCGTTGACCTAATTCAAGTATTTAAATTTTCTTTCCAGATTATGATTAGTTTCACCGTTATTTAAAAAATTTGAAATCATTTTTCTTGTAAACAATTAAATCTGACCGCCGCATGGGCGCATTCTCATCACGCGCGACTTGTTTCGCTCGCAATGTATATGGCGTACTTGGGGCGTGCTCTCGATATCTCGCGCTCGATAATGTACTTGCCAGTGATCCCAGATCTGAAACGAGACGTGGTCCTATGCTATCACAGGTCTATGTCCGTGTTAAGGGCATGTGATACTACGAAATTGTCGATTTTACCAGTTTTAGGTTTCCCAGGCTTTTTTTCTAGAATAATAAATATTTTGTCTTAAAAATTTTGGAAATGATAGCGAACATGCTAACGGACGTCCCCACACACTTTTTTTGTAGGTTAATTTAAAAAAGTTTTAATTTAGCAAAATGTGATTAATTTTCACAACGCTTAGGAAATAGTATCCATTTCTTCAGTGTTAGATTCCCCCGGCTTTTTTCCTAGGATAAGAAATATTTTGCCTTCAAAATCTGGTAAATGATAGCGAACATGCCAACGTAAGTCCCCACACACTTTTTTTGTGTTTTTTTATCAAAAAATTTTTGATATTCCTAACAACGTGCATGTATATTTCGAGGTTATGTGTGTTACAATTCACCCGAGAGTTACTTCCAAACCACACAATATTTTTGGCCGAAAACTTTGGACTTACAAATAAACATAGTAACTAATCTCCCGGAACTAACCTTGTTTGCAGGCAATTAAAAAAGTTTATTTCATAAATAATTTCCAGATTATTGAAAAGGCAGAGATGAAAAACGACGTAACCTTAAGATAATGCATATGAATACAATTTTTACTAGCACAATACATTTTTTTGTTATTATCCCTCAAAAAAGAGTCCGGGGACGTCCGTTATGATATTTTATAGCATCTACGAATTCAGTTTTTAAAAATTTTCATTTTTGTGGAAAAAAAGCCGGGGAAACTGTAAGTATCACATGCCCTTAATATAGCAAAGATATTATAAGCCTAGATGCGGCACGTGTATAGTTCGATGAACTAATTGTAGACGGCGCTCCCGACGAAAATTGCCCGATCCCCCCATGCCTTTCAACCCGAAAATCGCACCCACCAACTACTTTGCCCCTGCAATCTTCACCCGTCGAACAAATCCACCAAATAGCCGATTCTAAATCGGTAAATACTAAATACTTAAAAATATGAAATACAAATTTTATATCGAGAACTTTTATTTATTATTTTCAATTAATGAATCAATTATTCAAATAAATTTTGCATTAAGAAAATATGTAGATGCATAAGGTTTACTTTTAAATTGAATTAAAATGAAATTGTATCGTAATAAATATTTTTAGCTGACATCTTTTATGGAAAAAATTAGTCATTACGCAATTAAAATTTACTGTCTCTGAATAATATTATTTTGTTGTTTTGAAAAAAGTGGTAGAAATTCTACTAAATGAAACTATACGTTTCAAGACATTCAAAGTTTTAATTGATGAACATATTTAGTTGAAATTTAAAATAATTAATTTTTTAAACAAATATGATCGTACAGCGTTCTGGCATGTATAATTAGCGATTTGGAGTTTTTAGATGTAGAGTTAAATTTTATAGGAATACCGCCTCCCTCACGATTATTAATTTAAGTAAACAATAATTCGTAAATTTCTATGTTTGTGTAATTAATCATGGATTAAATAAATTATAATGAAACGATAAAATTATATAATAAAATTATTTTTTATTTTATTTTTTTATATAATATTTTAAAGAAATTTATGTCCCTTACTATGTATGTAAATTATGTCTCGATTTTTTAAATAGAGAACCCCATAATTTCAATATTGAAAAAATTTATTTTTGAATTTTACTCAAGTGGTTGATCAGAATATATAAATATTTTGCCTTACATTTCTCAATTTAAACTGAAAGGTCAGAAATTATTGGAAAGTTTCAAAAACATTTATCTCTTAATTTTTAGTTTGTAATAAAATAATCCGTAAATGAACTATTTATTGTCGCGGGCACATTCTCATCGTGCGCTGTGCCCGTGGCTCGCAAGCTTGAGCGCGCCTGGGGCGCGCGTCTTTTGATTTCTGCGATTCGCGCTCAGATATTTATTCTTTGCGTTTAGAATGCTTGAATGAAACTTTATCGAAAGCATCGCTTTAGATCGTGGTATTTATATGCGTGTTCATATTCTGAATTTTTTGCTTAAATAAGTATAGTTAAAGATTAAGTTTCTCAAAGCTCCAGGCTTTGAGGTACACAATATTATCTTGACACTCGCGCTGAGCACTCATTTTTTGACAAACCGTTGTAAATTTATATTTTCTCTACCACCTTAAAATAAACTTAAAAAATACAATCATTTTTTAGAAATTTATCTCTATCTCGCATTGTTAGGCTAATAATAGGATTTTGGTTTTCATACTATTTTGTATACGTGTATAAAGCAAAATACCCTACAAGTCTTCTTTTAGATTTATTACGTATCTTGCGTCTTTTAGCGTAATATTGGAATTTTCGATTATCTGCATATATTACTTACGATAAAACAAGATTACGAGTCGTATTGAAAAGTGGTTTAAAGAAATTTTGTACGATTTTTTAAAACCTATCATTTCTCTTTGAGACTTTTTGTCGTATTTTGCGTCATTTGGTTCAAAATTTGAATTATGTGGTGTCAAATTTCGGGCAATTCTAATACTGTCTCCATCATAAATAATACGAATGTAATAAATGAATACAAATTTGTATCACATTTTTGGGCGAATAACTTTTTTCTATCAATTTGTTTTTGTACCTTTTGTTGTTTTTCCACAAATTTTTCATTTTTATTTTTAATATCATTTTTATGATCAAAACCTAAACTACGTGTCATGTCAAAAAGTAATTCATAACAAATTTGTAGCTCTTTTTCGGGTAAATAATTTTTGTCAAATCATTTTTTTTTCGTAACTTGTATCATTTTTTCACAAAGTTTTTTTTTATATTTTCAATGTTATTTTTCGCGAATAAAACAAAACGTACGCCTCATATCAAGAAGTGATTATTAACGAATTTGTAGATCATTTTCGAGATCACAATTTTTTTGTATTCATCTTCTTTTGTATCCTGCATAGTTTGACCACGAAATGGGATTTTTTATATCTCGTTATTTTTTGTACAATAAAAATTAGAATTTTCAATTTTACAAGAAAATCCAAAAAGTTTGAATGATAATCTTATAGGGCTTTTAAAAACAATGTTTTTCTTTACTTTTTTTTCATATCGTACGTTGTTTGGCTTATAATGTTAATTTTCGATTGATACTAAAAATTTTGAAAATGCTATAACTCTGCGAATTTTTTTTTGTATAAAAAAAAAGTCATCAGGATAAATTGTTAGGCCTTCTGAGTACTATTAATAGCCGTAAATAAAAATTTTAAGTATAAAAAAATGGTCCCAAAATTTGTATTTTTATCCAAAATGGCTCTTAACGAACTCGTCCTTTCTTTTCGGACTTGTCGGCCCTTTCTTTTCTTATCTTTTCTCAATCATAAATGATGAGAATAAGAAAAATTAGAGGCCCTTTAATTTTTTTTATTAATTTCAGTTTCTAAATAATTTGAATTCTTCAAAGTAAAACGCTGTTACTTTTCATTGTAATATTGATATTTTATCCAATATAAATAAAATTGAAAATGAAGTTTCTTAACTATAGTCTCAATATACTTGTTCTCTGTCATCCTTTTAATTCTTGTGATTTCGTTTTCTGAGTTTTGACGATTTTTCGTTGTGTATTTTTATGCTAAACAAATTTTAAACTATACATTATAAGGATAATTTCAATAAGTACAAAAATCGAAACTTTAAGGAGTCGTCAGTAAACTGCATTACCAATTGCATGGGGGGGGGGGAGGGCTTCATGCTAAAAACTATGATTCGAACAGGGGTTGGGGGCCAGGGGAAGAAAAGTTACGAACTTAGATAACATTTAGTATGTTTCCTTATTAATTACTTTTAAAGAATTGTTCTTTTTTCTCTGTTTTTAAGAAACCCCCTTTTCTCGTTTTTTCGCTTAAATCCTTTTCTGGTAGAAAGTTTACTATTATATTTGTGGTTCGGAATTCAACTCTTTTGGTTAAAAATTCTAGTATTCAGTTGCAAATTTTATTATTCTGTAAAAAATGCAACTATTTTGTTAAAAAGTCATCTTGTTTCGTTAGGAATTCAGAAGCTTGGTTAAAAGTTGAACTACTTTGTAAAAAAATTATTCTTTTGGTTTTAGATTCACCTCTTTGGTCGAAAATTTAACTATTCTATTTTTAGAAAATGAATCTTCTGCGGATAAAAAGTTATTTTTAGGCTGAACTCTTTTGTTAAAAATGTAACTATTTTGTTGAAAATTCGTTTTTGTTTTAATAAGAATTAATTTTTTTAACTGACAAGGTAAACATTTCATTTTTGATTTAAATTGATATTTTTATTAAAAATTAATATTTTTTGGTTTAAAATTGCTCCTCCTGTCTTTAAAATTTAAAAAATTTGTTAAAAATTAATATATTTTGTTGAAAGCTCGTCTTATTTTGGTAGATCATTAATACAATGCTGGAAAATTCATTTCTTTGGTTAAGAATTTAACTATTTTTTTCGCTATTTATCTTCTATAATTGCAAATTAAACGACTTGGTTAAAAGTTGAACTTTATTATTAAAGATTCATATTTTAGGACTCGCCTTGATCTTTGAGGTTGACTCTTTTATTCAAAATTTAATTTCTCGATTTACTTGAAAATTAATCTTTTTTTTCACATGTAACAATTTTCTTGACATTTTGGGTTTTTTGTTTTGTTCCAAATTAATTTTTTATCTGAAAATTTGCAATTTTACATTTTTGTTAGAAATTTATACTTTATAAGTTTAAAATTTAATTATTTTTTAGAACATTCTTTTGTTTTGTTGAAAATTCATCTTTTTGATCGAAAATTAATTTTCTTGATTTTGTTTACATCATCTATTTATTAAAAATACAATTGTTAAGTTCTAAATTAGTATATTTTTATTAATGATTTAACAATATGGTAGAAAATTAAAGTAGGATTCGTTTGTAAATGAACTTTTCCGTGTTTTTTTCATGTTTGTTAAATCTAGTTTTTTTAAATCATATTTCTGCAAGATTTACCTCTTTGGCTTAACATTGAACTTTTTTTGTTGGCAATTTGGTTTTTTATGTTAAAAATTACTTTTTTTTTTGTAAATTGCATCTTGTGTATTCTTGATTAGAAATGGATCCTTTATAAGTGGGAATTCAACTATTTGGTTGAAAATTCTTGTAATTTGTTAAAAATTCGGCTTTTTTGGTAAGAAAATTAATCTTCTTTGTTGCAAATTCATGATATATTTCGCCTTAAAATCTTAGGAATTCAAAGCGTTTTAAATTTCATTAAAAATTTGATTTCATTTTGATTGATTTTATTTATTTCTTCAAGTGAATTTTTTTAAATTTTGCAATAACAAAGAAAAATTGTCCAATTAGGGGTTTTAAGTGTTTAAAATAGTGATTTATTTTTTTCATAAATAGTTTCGAAATAATTTTCACATTGTACACATCATCAATATAATATACCTAAAAACCAGCTCATGTGTACAATGTGAAAATTATTTCCAAATTATTTATGAAAAAAATCAATCACGATTTTTAAACCCTTAAACCCCCTAATTGGATAGTTTTTCTTTGTTATTGCAAACTTAAAAAAAAATTCACTTGAAGAAATAAAATCAAAAATTTTTTCAATCCTTGGTGGGAATATTTTACAAGTACGAAAAAGTATAACTATTTTTACAGGAAAACACGAATGAATATAATAATTTTTTAAATACTAAGAAATCCAGGTGGCCGTTTTAATCAAGGAAACAAATTTCCGGTCATTTCCCGGCTCGCAAAACATTATTGAATCATTTTAATTCTTTGAAATTCTTTCCTTTTCCATTTTTTTTTTGTAATAGCCTTAGTTGATAAGATGCACCCCTAAACGCCTTATATTGCTTTAGAATTTTGTTGGATACTTCGATTCTTTGAATTCCAGTATATGCGGCACTTCCCATCCTCGACAATTGACTCAATTTCCCTAGGAGCATTTAGAGGAGCGATATTAAGGTTATTGCCGTAAGAATGACAGAGATGGTAATAAAGCACTCTTAGTGCCGCATTGTGCCTTTGAATGTAGGCCGTTCCCGCGTGAGTTGGACAGCTAGATAGTATGTGAGCTAAATGCTCGGGGTGTGCATGGCACGCCCCTGCAGCTATCATCGGGAATGTCTTGGCTCAAAATGTGGCGACGATATGTTAAGGTGGAAATGACACCGTCTTGGCATGCAAAAGTGAAACCTTCCGTACCAGACTTCAATCCGGGCGATTTAAGAAAAGCAAACGTTAGATCACAAGACATTGAATGATCCTTCACATTTCTGTGGAAGACACCGTCCATCCTCTTATCGACGAGCTGTTCACGAAATTTTTTCTCTTGTGCTTTCTTCATCCGGGCTTTCAGAAGTGAGTACTCGAGATAGATAAGATTTGATGCATTTTGCTCACCCCTAATACTGAAGTCAAGTCCG
>NC_046660.1:114245054-114246593 GCF_010883055.1 Belonocnema kinseyi | reverse complement strand
CTACAAGCTATCTAAGGATGGTACTATAGAACGCCACCTCAAGGTAGGCCTAGTGGCGCCATCTCTTGGTCAGGCCGGAAACTTATAAATCCACCCTCGTATTGGTTAAGTTGGAAAATCGTTTTTTTTTTGTATAGAAGAACCTTCTTGTATAGAACCTTCTTGGTCAAAAATTCACCTTTTCCCTTGAAAATTAAAAAATTTTGTTGAAAATTCTTTTTTCTTCTTGTTCAATTCAATTTTTTATGACAGTTTTTATCTGGAAATTGAACTATTCCATTTTTTGTTGAAACTTTATCCTATACATTGTACTAGTTAAAACATCAATTATTTGATAGAAAATCAATTTATTTGTTTTCGATTATGATTCTTTTTAAATTTAGTTTAAGAATTGTGAAATATTTAAAAAGAATAACAAAAATTGTTGAGAATGCTAAGAAAATTGAAAATGATTTTTTATTTTGAAAAATTAATTTTAAGTGAGTATTTGAGAAGATTTAAAAAAAAAAGAAAAAGAATCAGGACGATTTTAAGGCAATTTTTTTATTTTGCAGTTTTTTTAATTTTAGGAAAAAAATCTAATTAACAAAATATATCAATTTTCAACCCAAAAGTTTATTTTTTAACAAAATTAATTAATTTTTTTATCAAATAATTGGTGTTTTAACTAATACAATGTACAGGATAAAGTTTGAACCAAAAATGGAATAGTTCAATTTCCAGATAAAAACGATTAATTTTTAGTCAATCCCAGAATAGTTACATTTTCAGATAAAAAAAAAATAATTCTTAACCGAAAAAATAAATTTTCAACAAAGTTGTTAAATGATACATTTTCAACCAAAAAGATTAAATTTCTACCAAACAAGGTCAATTTCCAACAAAATACATGATCTTTTAACGAAATTATTTAATTTTAAAGTTAAAAAGAGTATTATCTACAAAAAAGCTGAATTTTTAAACCAGGAATATGAGTTTTCAACCAAAATTTTAATGGTCATGTGCATAATCGAATTTTCCACCCAAAAATTATGATTTTAATTTTTAACAATACAGTTGCATGTACAACAAAACGACTTTGTACAAAAAAATATTTACAGTTGATAATTCATCCGAAAAATGTAATATTTAATCAAAAAGTATAGATGTTCCATAAAACAATTTAATTTCTACAAAGGAAGACGAATTTTTAACAAAATACATGATTTTTTAACCAAAAATGGTATAGTTTATTTGTCAGTTTCAAAAATATATTTTCAACGAAAGAGATGAACCTTCAATTAAAAATAATAAAAATTCTAACAAAGTAGTTGAACTTTTGATAGAAAAGAGGACTTTTTTTACAAAATAGTTACATTTTCAATAAAATAATTAATTTTTCAATCAAATAATTGAGTTTTTATCCAAACGAGATGAATTTCAAAATCGCCAATTCCTTTAATTTCTTTCAAATGCGGATCAAGATATAAATAAGACTATTATAATATAACATAATTATATTATCATCAATAATATATGTATATACGTGTGTAGTAGTGT
>NC_046660.1:114239126-114244954 GCF_010883055.1 Belonocnema kinseyi | reverse complement strand
TCAGCCTTGGAGGAGATTATGTTGAGAAATAAAAAAAAAATTCTTAAAAACGTTGTTTTTCTTGGTCAGGCCGGAAACTTATCAATCCACCCTCGTATATACGATTAATTTTTAATCAGTCCTATATTAGTTACATTTTTAGATAAAGATAAATAATTTTTAACAGAAAAAATTAATTTTCAACAAAGTTGTTAAATTGTCAACAAATCAGATGAATTTTCGACCAAGAAAATTAATGATCTACAAAAAAAGACAAATTTTAAACAAAATACATGAATTTTCAACAAAATTATTTAATTTAAAAATCAAAAAGACGAAATGTCTAAAAAAAGTTGAATATTTTAAGTGAAAAATATGAGTGTTCAATCAGAGAGTTAAACTTTCAAACATAATTAAAAAACCTTGTTGAAAACAAACTTATTTTGTTTTTACAAAGTAGTTCAACTCTTAGTGAAATAATCGACTTTTAAACCCAAGAAGATGTACATTTGATATTTCAACCAAACAATTGCATTTTTGATTAAAAATGATACATTTTCAACCAAAAAGATTAAATTTCTACCAAACAAGGTCAATTTACAACAAAATACATGAAGTTTCAACGAAATTATTTAATTTTAAAGTCAAAAAGAGTATGATCTACAAAAAAGCTGAATTTCTAACCCAATTTAAAGGCAAATATTTGAATTTTCAACTATAATTATGAATCCTTTCTAAGAAACAATTAATTTTTTACTAAGTAGTTGAACTTTAAGTGAATAATCGAATTTTCCACCCAAAAATTATAATTATAATTTTTAACAATACAGTTGCATTTACAACCAAACGCCTTTGCAACCAAAAAATATTTAGAGTTGATAATTCATCCGAAAAATGTATTTTTTAATCAAAAAGCATAAGTTTTCCATGAAACAATTTAATTTCTTCAAAGAAAGACGAAATTTTAGTAAAATACATGATTTTTTTAACCAAAAATGGTATAGTTTAGTTGTCAGTTTCAAAAATGTGTTTTCCACAAAAGAGATGAACCTTCAATTAAAAATAATAAAAATTTCAACAAAGTAGTTGAACTCTTGAAAGAAAAGAGGACTTTGTTTACAAAATAGCTACATTTTCAATTTTTTCAACCAAATAATTGAGTTTTTATCCAAACGAGATGAATTCCAAAATCGCCAATTTCTTTAATTGCTTTCAAATGCGGATCAAGATATAAATAAGACTATTATAATATAACATAATTATAATATTATCATTGATAATATATGTATACATTTATATATAATAGTATTAATATTTATAAGATTTATATTTTATACTTGAAATAACGTAACCTCAAAATATACTGATATAAAGAGGCGCGCGAAGTATTCAAATCATGAGAGTCGCCAACATCGAAATCTGGAAATATTAAAAACTCAATCTCTTCATTTTATTTCAAAGCAGATAGAGATATAAATAGAACCGCCGAAGTGTTCCGACCGGCAATCGTGCACCTTCGAGTTTTAAAATTCAGAAGAGAAATGGGTTGCGCGCGCAACTCAGTCATTTACAGCGTCTCCTACTATATTCACACGCACGTAGCCCTGTCATAGTATTGGACTACGTCTCGTTTCAGATCTGGGATCATTGGTACTTGCCTAGCGCTACTCGATCCGTTTTTGTACTTCCTCCCCATTTGTGCACAGACCTTTTAAAATTAAGGGTCAAACCATCAAGAAATTTATTTTACATTAAATTTTATTCTCAAATATCCTGATAATATATACTTTTTCAATAAATGCTAATTATTACAATCCATAATATGCATCAGTATTAAAACCGAGGGGCCATTCACTCTGAAATCAGATGAATCCTTGCCGACGATTGCAGTTGATTTCATACGACTTAATTACGGATTTCTTAGGATTTTATACGATAGTTTCTTTCTTGTAAGATAACTATGATTTCAATAGCGTGATGTCACTAATTTCAATAAACACTTTCTGAAAGACCATTGATTGCTGCGACTCACATCCAGTGATCCCAGATCTGAAACGAGATGTGGTCTGATACTATGACAGGGCTATGTTCGTGTGAATGTAGTAGGAGACGCTGTAAATGACTGATTTGCGCGGGCAACCCATTTCTCCTCTTCTGAATTGGAAAACTCGAAGGTGCACGATTGCCGGTCGTAGCACTTCGGCGATTCTATTTATATATCTAGCTGCTAACTGCTTTGAAATAAATTCAGGAGATTGGGATTTTAATATTTCCAGATTTCGATGCTGACGATTCCCATGATTTGAATAGATCGCGCGCCTCTTGATATGTGTATATTTTGAGGTTATGTTATTTCATGTATAAAATATAAATTATATAAATATTAATACTATTATATATATAAATATATACGTATATTTATAATGATAATATTATAATTATGTTATATTATAATAGTCTTATTTATATTTTAATCCGCATTCGAAAGAAATTAAAGAAATTTACGAATTTGGAATTCATCTCGTTTGGATAAAAACTCAATTATTTGATTGAAAAATTAATTATTTTGTTGAAAATGTAACTATTTTGTAAAAAAAGTCCTCTTTTCTATCAAAAGTTCAACTACTTTTTAAAAATTTTTATTTTTTTTTATTTGAAGGTTCATCTTTTTCGTTGAAAATACATTTTTGAAACTGATAATTAATCAATACCATTTTTGGTTAAGAAATCATGTGTTTTATTAAAAGGTCGTCTTTCTTTCTAGAAATTAAATTGTTTTATGGAAAATTTATACTTTTTGATTAAAACTTAAATTTTTCGGTTGAATTATCAACTATAATTATTTTTTGGTTTTAAGTCGTTCTGTTGTAAATGCAACTATATTTTTAAAAATTAAAACCATAATTTTTGGGTGGAAATACTCTTTTTGTTTTTAAAATTAAATAATTTCGTTGAAAGTTCATGTGTTTTGTTGGAAATTAACCTTATTTAGTAGAAATTTAATCTTTTTGGTTGAAAATGTATCATTTTTTGTCAAAAATGCAATTGATTGGTTAAAATATCAACTGTACATCTCCTTGGGTTTAAAAGTCGATTATTTCACTAACCGTTGAACTACTTTGTAAAAAAATTCGTTTTTTAACAAGATTTTTTAATTATGGTTGAAAATTTAACTGTTTGGTTGAAAGTTTAACTGTTTCATTGAAAACTCATATTTTTCGCTTAAAAAATTCAATTTTTGTAGATAATTCGTCTTTTTTACTTTAAAATTAAATAATTTGTTTAAAAATTCATGTATTTTGTTTAAGATTTGTCTTTTTATGTAGATCATCAACTTTCTTCGTCGAAAATTCATCTGATTGGTTGAAAATTTAACAACTTTGTTTAAAATTAATTTTTTCTGTTAAAAATTATTTATCTTTATCTGAAAATGTAACTATTATATGATTGATTAAAAATTAATCGTATATATTGTTTAAGTTGGAAAATCGTTTTTTTTTTATAGAACATTAATCTTCTTGGTCAAAAATTCACCTTTTCCATTGAAAATTTAACAATTTTGTTAAAAATTTGTTTTTTTTCTTGTTCAATTCGATTTTTTAGCACAGTTTTTATCTGGAAATTGTACTATTCCGTTTTTGCTTAAAACTTTATCCTGTACATTGTATTAGTTAAAACACTAATTATTTCATAGAAAATTAATTTATTTGATTGAAAGGTAAGCTTTTGGGTTGAAAATTCATTTATTGTGTTAATTAGATTTTTTTTGAGGATACATCATTTTAGTTAAAAACTGAAAACTCAACTGTTTTGTGAAAAATTTTTCTGTTAGAATGAGTTCAACAGTTTTTAATAAAAGATGTAAGCCTTTTTTTGTTGAAGATTCATAATTTTAAATGAAAATTCATCTTCTTCGTTAAAAATTTAAGGAATTGGTTGAAACTTCGTTTTTTTTGTTTTTTTAGTTGAAAATAAAACTGCTTTGTTACACCGTTCGATTTTCAAAATTGTCAATTCGTAAATAAGCTTTTGAGTTTGGATTTATAAATAAAAATGTACAAATTAAAAATATAAAGGGACTTAAAATAAACGAATTCAATTTATAATTTAAAAAGTTTCCAATTAAAAAAAGAATTGTAATTAATCTATTTTTATTGATCAAAATGATTCAGTCTTTAACATTAAAAAATTTATTTATTTATTTTTCAATTCAAAGCATTGAAAGTAAGTTTATATTTTTTAACCAGAAGTTCTTGAACTATTCCGTTTAAAAATAAGTTTACACTGTTTTGTAAAAGAATCATCTTTTTGGCTTTGAAGTTCAACAATTTAAAAAAATCCTTATTGACTGAAAAGTCAACTCTTCTGTAAAATTAATATCTTTTTGGATGAGTTCAACAGTTTTTAATTAAAAATTCAAACTTTTTTTGATGAAGTTTTATTATTTTAGTTGAAAATGTAATTATTTTGTTGGAAATTTGTTATTCTCTTTTTTTTAGTTGAAAATTCAATTATTTTGATAGTAAGTTAATTTCTAATATTTTCAATTGGCAAACTAAAATTTTTATCTCTAAACAACAACGCAAAAATATTAATCTGGAACAACTTAAAATAAAAACAATGTAACTTTTATTTTTAAAAGTTTTTAGTTAAAAAATTAATTTAATCGTTTAATTTTTAATGTTACGACCTGACATTTTTTTGAATTATAATCACTTTGAACCTTAAAAATAATAGCGTAATTTGTATTTTGTAACCAGAAATCTCTAAAATGTTAAAGTCATAAAAATTTTAAAATGGTAATTTCATGTTTTAAAATAATTTAATTTAAAAAATTGTAAAATTAAAAGGTGTTAAAAGTTTGTGTTTTATACGTATGAATTATTGAGCGTTTAAATGAAATATTTCTGAATTAAAAATTTGTCAAGCTTCAGTTTTAAAAGTTTAAAATTCAAAAGATTTCCACCTCAAAAAAATTATTTTCAGACTTAAAAATTTTGAATTTTCTAATTTCATCCTGAAATTTGAATTGGAACAGGAAATTTTTCGAAGCAATTGTATGTATTTCTGAATTGGATCAGAGATTTTTTGAAAAAAAATATATAATTCAGATCTGGGACAAGCCATTATAAACACCTATTAAAAACTATACAAATTTGAACAAAATTAAATTTAAGTGAGTATTTGAAAAGATTTTAAAAATTAAAAAAAAAGAATCAGGACGATTTTAAGGCAATTTTTTTATTTTGCAGTTTTTTTTAATTTTAGGAAAAAAATCTAATCAACACAATAAATGAATTTTCAACCCAAAAGTTTACTTTTCAACAAAATAAATTAATTTTCTATCAAATAATTGGTTTTTTAACTAATACAATGTACAGGATAAAGTTTCAACCAGAAAGATTAAATTTCTACTAAACAAAAGGCCAATTTCCAACAAAATACATGAACTTTCAACGAAATTACTTAATTTTAAAAACAAAAAGAGTATTTGCACCCAAAAATTATGATTTTAATTTTTAACGATATAGTTGCATTTACAAGAGAACGACTTTACAACCAAAAAATATTTATAGTTGATAATTCAACCAAAAAATGTAAATATGTAAAAAAATAACAAAAAATAAAAATTTTAAAAAAGTAGTTGAACTTTTGATAGAAAAGAAGATTTTTTTTTACAGAATAGTTACATTAATATAACGTAATTATCATATTATCATTATTAATATACATATATATATATATATACAAAGCCACCGAACGCGTCCTCGGGTTGCGGATAGAGGGTCCCTGTACCAAGGGTTTCTGCTGAATATGGTTACAAAAAATAAATAGGCAGTCGCGGACAA
>NC_046660.1:114234699-114239026 GCF_010883055.1 Belonocnema kinseyi | reverse complement strand
TACCCGGAATATTCTGTTAAACTGATCGCCCTTATCATCGGCGCTCTTGGAGGTGCCAAGCTTTCACTTGCTAATAGCCTAAAAAGCATCCCTGCGTGTCAATAATATGCTCGAACACTTGCGGGAAAAATGCAGAAGGCGGTTGTCCTTGGGTCGCTCCGTGTTCTTGGGGTCCACGAGGCTTTTGCTGGATCGTCGTATTGATGCCTTTACAGACTGTAACCACCTATCTCACGGTTGTGAGACGTGGTTATGGCTGAAATTTTACCGCATTTCAAGAGGCGCGCGATCTATTCAAATCATGAGAATTGTCAGCATCGAAATCTGGAAAAATTAAAAATCCCAATCTCCTGAATTTATTTCGAAGCAGTTAGCAGATAGATATATAAATAGAAACGCCGAAGTGCTCCGACCGGCAATCGTGCACCTTCGAATTTTCAAATTCAGAAGAGGAGAAATGGGTTGCACGCGCAACTCAGTCATTTACAGCGTCTCCTACTATATTCACACGGTCATAGCCCTGTCATAGCATTGGACCACATCTCGTTTTCAGATCTAGGATCACTGCTCCCATCTACTCTCTAATTTTTTCATGTAGTTCCGTCACTTTGGGCGTGAATATCGCAGAGAAGAAAAATGGTTTAAAAAAACCGCACAGTGCATGTCAATGTGTTTTTATTTTTCCATCGATTGCATACTTAGCTGTTATTGTGCAAAAATCTGGTGAGAAACTGTCATCCCTTATTTACCGAAAACCCCCGAAATAATGCGCTTGGAATAGATAGGTCAACTTTGAGAAGCTCCTGCATTGCCAACTTTGATTAGAAAATTTCAAGGTTCTTTTATTTATTCTTTAAGGCCTTAAGAACTTATATCTTCTTCAAAAAATTAATTATTTTAATCAACGTGACTATAAAGTGTGTTTAAATAAAAACATTATCTTCAGTACTACTGCACCTACAACAACGAACAAATTGCAAAAAATATATTAATTTGCTGTTAATACAACCATATAAAAAAAGTTCGATTAATAATGACGCAGTAGAGATGTTTGCTTCATCAAAGTGTATAGCGGCAAATTCAAGCTTCTGGATCGTTAGTTATCCTAAGTTCATTGTTTTTATACAATCTATTTACATGGTTTTAATACTTTTCATTTTTGAAACATTCAGCTTTGGCTCGTTGTGGTAGGTGCAGTAGTATTGATGATAATTTTTTTCTTTAAACTATTTCATAGTACAATAACGTCATTTATTTCGGAGGAGATATATCAGTAAGAACAAATTTTGTTTCGTTTTTTCTGTTGCTAATTCCTAACCTCGGTGAAAATTTCGCCGAAATATGGTCAATTTTTAACCGTTGCAAGTCTTAACTGCAACAAATTTTAAATTTTGGGTTTTCTGTGTTTTAAATCTAATGTCCCGCTTTATAGTTTGAATTCACTCATACTTTGCCGATATCCCATTGCTGCTAAGGACTCCGTAGCAGACGACAGCTTTTATTCCATCGTAGGATAAACTTTCGCCAAATAGCATGTAAACTTTAACAGCGGGAAATTTTACATGTAACAAAATTGAACTTTATTTCTGTGTTGCCAGTTCCTCATCACAACTTTGCACAATAGCGTCTAAGCATGCAATCGACGCAAAAATAAAAGCACATTGCCGTGAACCGTACAGTTTTTTTCGGGCTAGCACCGCCCTTTTTTTTTAAAGTTGTGCTGAATTGTGCCGCAATTTTTTTTCGAAAAAATCAAAATTGGAGCCAGAGTTCCAAAAAAACTTTTGAGGCCTAGCACCGCCATTTTGTTTTTTCAAAAAAATAAAAGTTGTGCTAAATTACACTAGGTTTGCTCTGAACTGTACCGCAACATTTGTTTTCGAAAAAATCAAAATTTCAACTATAGTTTACCAAAAAACTTTTTTTGAGACATTGCAAACAAAAATATAAAAAATGCGAATTTCGAAAATCTTAAATTTGTGCTGTATTCTGTTCGGCCTGCAAAATAACTATCGTCCTCTACACTCTTCGCCTGAGACCTTTTTTTTTGATGAAAATATAGTTTTTGTTCTCAAAGTAATTTTTTGAATCAAAAATTTTTCAAAGTGTGAATATCGAAAATCTAAAAACTGTGCTGGTTTTTTCTAGGCGTCTGAAACAATTATTGTCCTATACATTTTTTTACCCAGATCTATATTTTTTGGTGAAATACTAATTTTTCCCTCAAAACAACTTGTAAATCCGCAATTTTTAAAAACGGGAAATTTTACAATGTAACAGTTGTGCTGGGTTTTGCAGGCGTCCAAAACAATTATTGTCCTATAAATTTTTCAGTCGGCTGCACATTTTTTGATGAAATACTAGTTTTTCTTCCTCAAAACAATTGTTTCTATCCAAAATTTTTCAAACTGTAAATTTCGAAAATCTTTTCCTGAAAATAATTTTTTATATAAAAAATTCCTCAAATTGTGAACATCGAAAATCTAAAAGCTGTGCTGGATTGTGCTAGGCGTCTAAAACTATTATGGTCCTATACATTTTTTTACTCAGGTCTAAAGTTTTTGATGAAATACTAGTTTTTTTCCTCAAAATAACTTTTAAATCTAAATTTTTTTAAAACGCTAAATTTGAAAATCTAGCAGTTGTGCTGGGTTGTTCTTGGCATTCGAAAGATTCATTGTTTTATACGCTTTTTACTCGTGCTAGGCGTATAGAACAATTATTGTCCTACACACTTTTTCCTTTGGTCTATTCTTTTGTGTGAAAAACTAGTTAGTTTTCCTCAAAATAATTTTTTTGTTTCCAAATTTTCTATATTTTTAAATTGCACTAGTTATTGTGCAAAGAGAATTTTATTTAAAATAATAGTAGCTTGCGTTAATAATTATTTTTGTTAGCTTGAATTAATCATAACCTTACTCTAATTGAAAATAATAAGAAATAAATTTTTTAGAAGAAAGACTGCAAATTCCTAGCATTGATCTGAGAGAATATAATTAGAAATACTAATAAATTGTTTCACCAATTATTTCTGATAAATATAATTGATATTCGCCTCGCCCTAATTAAAAAGTTGAAAATAAGTTGAAAAAATGAGAAAAACCACAACTTTCTAAGGCCATTCTAAGAGAAAATAATAATAATAATGTATTAGAAACAATTTTTATTGAAAACAACGCAAGAAAAGATTATAATAAGCGCCCGAAATTCGCAAAACCCAATTTTACAGTCATAACTTTTTTGGGCCTTCAAAAACAGATTTACGAGGGTGATATCAAAAAGAAAGTTTAGACTCGTATTTCATGGTTAATTATGATCAGAAAATTAGTTTAAACTTGATTCAATAACAATTCAAGATTCTGAATAAAATTTACAAGAACGTTTTTCCCTTATTTTGGGGCGATATGCATGAAAATTCGTAAGAAATTTTTGGACCATTATATTATAATCTGGACAGTATTCATTTGATTGCGGTCATCCAGCTCGTCTCAACCCTCACCCTTACCACTCGACTTCGCCTCACGCCGCTGATTGAGCGAGAGCGATATGTTGAGCCTTGCCAGCGGGAAGCTCCTTTGTCCTAATGAGGGATAAAATACCAAACATAAAACTGTTTTAATTTTTCAATTCGCAATTTAAAAACATTGTATTTGGAATCCTAATTTTTGTGCGATTCCAACGATATGTCACTTGCTATCAAAATATTAAAATTAGATTAAGTCATCGCATTGGTATTAATGATTTTTTCATGCATAAAATGTTATAATAATAAACACAATTTTTCATTTATTATCTCCGGTTTTTAGAGTATTAACATTTTTATATATATTATTATACTTTTAAAGATATTATATATGAATATTACATTTTTAATATCAATAATATTAAATTTTCTAGGATCAAGGTTTAATCTATTATAAATTCAAATTTATTACAATATTAAAAAATATAATAATTAGGTATGTGTACTTTATGCAAGCGCATAATCGCATAATTTTCCAAAAGTGTTAGGAATGATTAAACAGCAATCCATTATCATATTTTGGGACCATAAGACCCAATTTTAAGGCCGAATAATTTCGCATAATCAGAGGCCGAATGCCGCATATTTCGAGTTTTTCAATGATGCGCATAAGGTCGTCTATTGCGGCGCATAAATTACTTATTATGCGATTTGTGTGCATAAATCGCCATTTTCAGAAAATAAATCACTTATTTCAAGAACAGTTTCAAAATTTTCAGTTTTCCCCGGCTTGAGGTTTAGACTGGTATAGACGGAATAAGAGACCGTTCATAAACTACCTTACCAATTTTGGACAATTCTTGA
>NC_046660.1:114208032-114234674 GCF_010883055.1 Belonocnema kinseyi | reverse complement strand
CCCCCCCCCCCCCCCCTCCCCCTCGTTGATAACCGTTACTTCAAAATATTTTTTAATTTATTTCTATACCGCACTTCATCCTGAAAATCCATTTTTATTTACAAAACGTCTATTAAGTTTTTTAAACTAATACAAAAAAATGTTATGTTACTAAAGTTAGGGTGTGGGAAGGCAAAAGGGTTTAAAATAACGTTATGTAATATGTAAACAAGAATATAAGTGTTCAGAAAATTTAAAAAAATAAATTGTTATTAGAAAATTGAGGTAATGATAGAAACGAGTATAAAAGTGAGCACGCGCGTGCGCGCGCACATACTAGCCTAGTATGGTATAGATTCAGTTGAGGTCCTGACATCACCCCACTCTAACTTGAAAATAATAATTTTAACCCTAATTTAGAAAAACTTAAATATTTCTTAAACTAGCATCGGCCATAAGGAACCGTTCATACACTACGTTGCCAATTTTGGACCATTTTTCCCCCCCCCCCGTTGATAGCCCCCCCCCCCGCTAAAGTAACGTATCCATTTGCTGAACATGGATTTTTATTTTTAAACAGTTTATTCTGCGTTAGTTTGCACTTCTGGCGAGTTCATTTGAAAATATATGCCTACGTGACCGTGTAGTTCGATAATGAATCAAGAAAAATGAAAATAAGAAAGTGATTCTCGCCAAATGCATGCCGAGCGGCAACTGTTGTAATCGTTAGAGGTTAAGTTTCATTTGAAAAGTGGCATGCAGTTTAATTATTAGTTATTACAAGAATGACGGGTCATAAGTCAGTGTTTTTGGCAACTCGTGTTGACGATTATAAGCATGAAGGAATGTAGATCTTCGATAAAACTCGTATGATGTGGAAGTTTTGCAAAACAAGAGTTGACTGGCAACGGAAAAGTACTATTGATAATCACTGTAAGTCAGAACAGCATATCAATAAGAAGATAAGAGCTGCTCAACAAAATAAGTTAAAACGTCAAGCCTCTATTTCTGAAAGCTTAAATGCTGCTAAAAAAAGTTAGGAGTGAAAGGGAGACTTTCATCAGATCAACTGTGAATGCTTTCCTGAAAGCAAATATTCCTCTGATAAAGTTGGATGACCTAAGTTTTCGTGACTGGCTGGGTGAATATGTACCTGGTGAGAATCTTGATTAATTTCAAATGAAAATAAATGTATTTAATGATAATTTTAGATTCACGAGAAGCGCTAGATTACTTCTAGACTAGATTCTTCTAGAGTAGTTCTGCATCAGATCTGCTAGTTAAAGTTGAGGTATCTAAGTAACTGTAGTGTTCACTGCTTTGGGTCTAATTTGGCTCGTCAACGCACCACCACTTGTTGGTCACCCGGCTGTTCATTCCCAACTGAACTGTGTCCGGCTTCACACCAACACTTTGTGACGTACACTCTCGAGACAATAGCAACCCCTATTTAGACATACACTACATCTCTTCCTTCTTGTTAAAAAAAATTTTTTTCGAGAGCACTATGTTCTGATAACAGAAATTTATTTCAGATTCTTATAATGAACAAAACGTAGACTTATTTTATTTTTTTCGTTTGTAAACACTAAACAGCTCAATAATTTCTCTTCTTTTTTTTTCAATAATTATCTTCATTGTCGTCATTTTCTTCAAACAAATCATCGTCCTCAGTTTTCTCTTTCTCATGATTATCGAGGGTTTTCCACTGTCCTTGAATCTTTTTTAGGTGCACAACATTTCTCCTGTAAGTTTGCCGTTTCATCGTTTCGGACTTTGATGTCTCCTCCTTTGCTGCTCTCCATCGTATGCGTAGTTGGTCGAAAATTGAGAATTAATTCATTCTCCTTATTTGTATTTTTAACATATACCTTGTCACCCACTTCTAACTAGCAGTCCTTTGCCTTTCTTTTCCGATCTGTATATTCCTTTCCCCTTTCCTTCTTTTCCTGGTCTCTATCTCTGACTTCCATATCCTCCTGTATTTTACTAATATCAGCAAGCATAGGAATTTTGTCAAGGAACTGCCTTCTAAAAAACAATTCTGACGGTGTTTTTCTAGTCACACCGTGTGGTGTGCTATTATACATAAACAAGTATTCCAGGAGACTCTCTTTCCAATCTATTCTTTCAGCTTGGCTAATTTTTAACCGTTTTAAAATATCACGATTCTGGCGCTCGACTTCACCATTTTGCTGTGGCCAGTAAGGTACAGTATTGTAGATACAGAGTCATTCAGTTTTAAATATTCTCCCTTTATTTTACTAATTTTAAGCAAAAAAATGACTCACCTACACTTACCGAATACACAGTCTGCACTTTGGTTAGTTTATACCAAATAGTGTTTGTTTACAATTTTTGAAGTCTACATCAGGGTCGATAGAAAACTAAAGATTAGTTCAACAAAAGTAAGGGATTGAAGTTGTCTGAGCAAGAAGACTCAGCCAACTTCAGCCAAGTATAAGCTAACCAAAGCGCAGCCTGTGTATTCAGTAAGTGTAGGTGAGTAATTTTTTTGCTTAAAATTAGTGAAATAAAGGGAGAATATTTAAAATTGAATGCCGCGAGGATTTTTAAATTTATGAAGGACATTTTTTCTGTAAGCATAGACACAGCCGTCTGACATATAGTATATGTTAAACAAATATTTACGTCAGATAAACTTTATCTTTCGTAAGATAAATTTTATCTTTTTTCTGTTAAATTTTATCTTTCGTTAGATAAACGTGCTGCAACGTTCATATCTTATTAAAAGATAACATTTATTCTTGAGGTTTACTGTGTAGTTACTATATATTCCTTTCTCTACAAAATGCTTTGAACTCTTCACTACAGAATTGTTTCCCATTATCGGCAGTTATTGAAACATGATGGCCTAACTTACTGAAAATTTCCTTCAGGAGATTAATATTCTCTGAGCTAGTGATCTTGCGACATATTTTTATTTCTTTATATCTGCTAAAATAGTCGACTACTACGAAAATGTAATCGTTACTAGGTAGTGGTCCCATCAGATCCATAGCTGCATCAATCCAGGGTCCATCCGGTAATTCTCGTCGTTTTAGTGGGTTTGGCGGGTTTGGTACTGAGACTAATGTGCATCCTTAACACGATTTAACCATACTTTCAGCCTCTTTGTCATGTTTAGGCCACCAGACTTTTGTTCTGAGGCGTGCTTTCATTGCGACGATGCCGGGATGCCGGGGTGGCCTTCATGAGCGGCTTTCAAAACTTGAATCCGTAGATTCTTTGGAATTACTATTCTTGTACCTCTTAGTAATATGCCATCATAGAAACATAGTTCATTCTGAAAATTTTTGAAATTCTTAACTTTGTCATCCCATTTATTATTATATATACCATCTTTAACTTTTAATATTTCCGCATCGTCTTCAGAGCAATCTTTAATCTCTTGTATTTTCACAGCTATTGGCCTGGTAAATTCACCTATTTGATGGATGTAGCTTTCATTTGTTGCTAATGATCTATCATCGAACTCAGCACACAGGTTCGAAAAGGGATCCGCAATATTATTCTTTCCAGGACGATATACAACTTTGAACTTATACGATTGAAGGCGCAAAATCCAACTTTCTATTGGAGCACAAGGTTTGAATTTTGGACCAAAAATTACTTCCAATGGCTTGTGGTCCGTCACCAGGTCAAACTCTTTACCATAGAGAAAAATGTGAAAGTGTTAGACAGCCCAGGCAAGTGCTAGGGCTTCTTTTTCTGTCTGACAATGTTGTCGTTCACAATCAGTCAAGGTTTTGTTCCCATATGCAATTATTCTAGGTCCGGACTCATGAATTTGGATTAATACTCCTCCTAAACCAACGGGACTAGCGTCGGCAATCACTATGGTCTTTTTATCAACCTCGTAATACCCCAAAGTAGTAATCTTGGTTAGTGCTGACTTTAGGGAGTCAAAGGATGTCTGTTGATTTACACTCCAGAATTTCTGGATATTAAATCCTTTACATTGTTTATTTCGAAGTAATGCTTTTAGAGGTTCCGTTATTGTAGCCAGATTTGGGATCCATTTTCCCACGAAGTTAACCAATTCCAGGAAACTCTGTAATTCCCCAATAGTTGTGGGAGATCTAAAATCTTGAATAGTACGTATATATTTTTCCAATAGTGTAATTCCTTCTCCAGTCAACTCATGGCCCAAGAACTGTACCTTAGTCACTCTGTAAGTACATTTTTCTTCTTTCAAAACAACATTGTTTTCAGCTAATACTATCATTACCTTTTTTAAACTCGTGTCATGTTTTTCCATATCTTTTCCATAAACTAATATGTCATCAATAAAATTGACAACTCCTTCACACCCTAATAATATTCTTTCCATGGTTCTTTGATATATTTCCGGAGCACATGTGATTCCGAACATTAAACGCTCATATCTGAATAAACCTTTGCTTGTAATAAAAGTTGTGATGTGTCGAGAATCGGGATGAATTTCTACCTGATGGAATGCGTCACGTATATCCAATTTGCTGAAGTATTTTGCACTCCGCACCTTTGGCAATAATTTTTCCATTGTCGGAAGTGGATGATTTTCACGCGTAATTGCTGTATTTGCTCGTCTCATGTCCACGAAAATACTGACCTCGCCATTCTCTTTTAGTAATGGCACCATTGGTGATACCCATTTAGAAGAGCTCCGAACTTCCTCTATTATTTCTCGTTGAACTAGTTCCGTTATTTTAGCTTCTACTTTTTCTTCTAAAGGTATAGAAATTCTTTGATAGGGTTGAGAAACTGGTTAGACAGACTTATCTATGGGTATCTCAATTAAGACATCCTTAAGTTTCTAGAATGCCTTCTCTTCAATTTATTTGATGTCAATTCCTATTTTCAGTATTCCTAGTGACATGGCAGTTATCTTGCCCAATAGGATCCTAGAACCTTCGCTCACAACGTAAGGTATAGCATCCTTAGACTTTGCTCCTACTTTTAACTTTGCGTTGAAAGAGCCTTTTAACTTTATTGGAGTACTGCTACCATATGCCAAGAAGGTTTTATTTGGGTTTCTTACTTGGTTGTGTATTTTCACTTGGTTATTCTTCATGGCTTCCCAGGTTTTTTTCGGTAATTAGATTGTGCTTACACCCAGAGTCAATCAGCATATCAACTTTTACTCCGCCGATTTCACATTCGACTGTAATGTCGTCATCTATATGAAATATATAATCTATTTCTCCGGCCTCAGATACCTGGTTTACATTATTTGTATCATTTTTAGGTCGAAATTTCTTCTGATCGTATCTTTTGTTGCCTTCAGCTTTCTGTTTCCTTTTTATTGGTAGTCTGGTTTTACAATATTGACTAAAATGTCCTTTAAGACCGCATTTCAGACACTCCTTTTCTCTGGCAGGACGTGCACTACGTTGAGAAGAGTGTTTAGGGTTTCCACATCTACCACATCCTGTTCTCTTATCCACCCACTTCTTCTTGTGTGTTCCGCTTTTTATTTTATTTACCGCCTGATGTGGGCTTTAATTTTTATTATTGAATTATTCCATTTGGCAAGTTACAGCCTCGAGAGTATTTGCTTCCACTATAATAATATCCAGGGTAATTGCGTCACCAATTTGCAGAATCTTTTTTCTTAAGTCATTGGACGAACATTTTTCAGCTATCTGATCGATAAAGTGTTCATTCTTATCATGAAATTGGCATTTATCTGCCTGTTGCCATAAGCGTACCACAAATTTCTAAAAATTTTCATTTGATTGTTGTTTGAGTAGTCAAAATTAGTAACGTTCGTAAACTTTACTTTGCTTAGGTGCAAAGTATTCATCGAGCTTCGTTATAGCTACGTCAAAGACGTCTATGCCATCTCCAGGTTTTACGTTAGCATTTGGGATATTGTAGAATATTTCTTGGAGTTCCAGTCCTCCGAAGTGCAATGAACTTGCTCTTTTTCTCTCATTTGTCCTTATTTCAGAAGCCTCAATATAGATAAGAAGTGCTCTTTTCCATCCCTCCCATCTTATTCCTACATAGGTGGGCCCCCCTCACATGCGAATTTTTCTAGCGTCAGTGACATTTTCTTGTATTTTGGTTACCTGAAAGACAATCAATTCAATGGTCAGAACTTATCTGCTATGATACTTGCTTTATAGATGAGATTTTGTCGGCCGAATATCAATTTAATGACCTGGCATTCTTTGCCCAATATCAATTTAATGATCACAACTTGTCTGTTGTGAGATCCACTTTATGGTTCAGACTTTGTCTGCTTAAAATCAATTTAATGATTTGTCAATTTAATGACCCGGCATTGTTTGCCCGATTTCAATTTAATGGTCAGAACTTGTCTGCTTTGTGTGTGTATAATTACTCAAGGTTAGGTAGAGAAGTCAATTGGAAATAGAGTCTCCATTTATTTATTATATTCAAGGCCAATCTTCCAGTTGTCACACATCCTGCCTTGAATCATCTCAATACTGTACACACTCCAACAATTAGGCATTTAATGTGCAACAATAACCAATAATAATAAATAATTAATAACACATCAATAATGCCAACGCACATATGCGTGTATACACATACCCACACGCATAAATACATAAGTATACACACGTACATACCTACTTAAATCCATATATACATATACACACGCATACATAGGAAAACTCAAAGACATATTGCAAGATACGAGAAGAAGAAACTATTTTTCTACATAGTCCCCTTGGACTTGAATATATTTTTTATATCTGTTCTCAAGCTTTGACAAACCTTGTTTATAAAAATCCGTGCCGTGGCGTGGGACCCACCTCGCACAAACTTTACGGTAACCAAGATGATCTGTTATGATTGTGTGGATTGAAGTTCGACAAATATCGATTTCAGGAGGCATTGCATCCAAAATTCTGTCAATTGTAAAGCGCCTATCCACCGAAATGATTTTTTCTACTGCTGCGACTGTGTCATCTGTAATGGCGGTTTTTGGCCTGCCTGCACGCTGCTCATCATGAACTTCTCCGAGTCCTTCGAGAAAATATGTACGCTACCGACGCACCATTTGCACACTCATGCATTTGTCACCATAAATATGCACTAATTCAGTGTGAATTTCTTTGACATTAAGCCCTTTTGCAGTTAAAAAGCGAATAACTGCACGGCAGCTAAGACCGGTTCCGCTTTTATCGGTATATCCTAAACTAAAACTATGTTCGGTCCCAGCTCGCTAAATGGCGCTGGGGCAAAACGGAAGACTAGGGAAACTTACTTTTTAAACACCCCTTGTAGATGCAGAAAGCCGTCATCCTCGGGTCCCCCCGCATCCCTAAGACACACGAGGGCCTCGTCAGCCGGTCTTCGCGACCTCATCGAACACTTTATTTTATTTTCATTGCATTCTTTTTTCATATACCGTACATCGTCAACTTAAATGTCTCCACCGAAAGACTCTTTTTGTATTAATTATATCCAACACAAACAAACCAAGATAAAAATGGATGAAACCTCAAAACTTGAAAATAATTATGACCATACCTCTTTACTATGTATATATATATATATACACATATGTGTCTGCTTTTCCCCTCCTACCACGCAAAAGCTTCCGTCCTTATTTATACTCTCATCCTCGTCGCCATTTTTAGTGTTCACTGCTTTGGGTATAATTTGGTTCTTCAACGCACCACCACTTGTTGGCTACCAGGCTGTTCAGTCCCAAATGAACTGTGTCCGGCTCCCCACCAACACTTTGTGACGTACACGCTCGAGTCAATAACAACCCCTATTTAGACATACACTACATACCCTATGTCACGCGTATTGTACACAAAGGTGAGAGAAGTGCGTAAAGTTCACTCTATTGTAAATAATACAAAATATGTCAAGAGTGTACTCTTTGCCGAAACTAAAGCTAGTCGTGATGCTGTATCTGATGAATAGCAGAAACGTTTACTAAAAAGAATCCAGTCAGTGGCAACTGCATGTGATAAACTTCTAAAAGGCTTTATGAATGAAGATACTGGCAAAGACTTTCGAATCAGCTAGATCTTTATTTGACCCCTGCAAATCGACGCCATGCTCTGGTGAAAGTGTCTCTTAGTCCAAAAAAGAGCTATTCCTTTTAGACTCTATCCCGTTTCCAAACTTCTCTGTTCCACATTCTGTTTTGGTAGATATTGTAAAAAAGAATACCAAGACTGCGAAAACGAAGAAAACAAGGAATGATGAGGAAGTTGAATGTGACCTTGTGGTTAACGCCTTGTTGTCAATGAAAGTTAATCATCCTGACCTTGTGATTCATTGTATGCAAGTTTTACATGTTCCGGTCTCTAATGCTGACTCTGAGAGGGGCTTCAGTGCCTATAGGGACATCCAATTCTCCAAAATGGAATAGACTTTCTCCTGCAAATGTTGAAGTTGCGTTGTGTATGTACTTTGGAAGTGATATGGAATCGTCCAATCAATAATATGGATTATTTTAAAGATATTGTTGATGAGGGTTCTGTTTTTGATAATCCCATTCGTATTAAAGTATTATTGATTTGTGTCTCAGATGCCTCCTGATGATTAATCTTGAAAAAAAATAACACCAATGTGATGAGATGAATCTTGTTTTGTGTAATATGACTAATGTGATTGTACAGTTCAACTGTAAGATCGTTATTTATTTGAGATATGTAAACAGAAGTTGATTTGTTTTCAAGAGTAAATAATTTCACTATAATATTTGCTTATTCTTTCCCTGTTTTTTAAAATGTATTCTGCCAACCTGTAATGCATAATAATGCATAAAACTGCATTTTCGAACGCATAATGCGTGCATAATTTCAGAATTTTCACCGCATAATAAGCGCATAAAAGACTCAAATTTTGGCGCATAATTCGGCATTCTCGATTGCATAAAGTTCACATCCCTAATAATAATAAATTAAAATAATATGGAGAAAAATAATGTGTAGTTATTCATATTATTAATTATAAACTATTTAATAATTATATTATTCTAAAAACTTTTGAACTTAGAAATTTTAATCGTTGACCCGTAAGAGCAGCCGAGCTGGGCCTTTGTCGTGGACTGTCATAGAACATCCATATGGTGAAAGTTCGAATTTCAAAAAAGTGTCATTCAATTTTTAACAAAAATGCATTTTTTGTAAGGCTGAACTCATGAAACCTACAATTTGTCATGTTGAAAAAATATTCAGTCTTTGGACTTTGTTTCATGAGATCTAAAAACTCAAAAGTGTAAAATTGGTATTCGCGAGATACTGATAACTAAAAGTTTATGTGAATTGTGTAAAGAATTTATTATTACTTATAGCAATTGTTTTGGAATAGCCTAAAAATTCCCAGTTTTTCTTAAGTTTTCAACTTATTGTCAACTTTTAAATTACGGCGAAGCAATTATCAATTAAATTGGTCAGAAATAATTCTTTGAATAGTTTGGTATTATTTATAATATATTCTCTCAGAACAATGTTAGGAAGTTAATGGTTTTTCTAAAAAAATTTCACTAATCGTAGAATTTTCAACGAGAGTGAGGTTATGATTAGTTCAAGCTAACAAGAATAATTGTTTAAAGAAGGCACTATTATTTTTAGTAACATTCTGTTTGCATAGTGCTAGAAATTTTCGATTTTTTCAGACTCAATAATTAGTGAAATTTAACAGAAATATAGAAAATGTTGGATTTAAAAAATTATTGTGAGGGGAAATAACTAGTTTTTTTACCAAAAAATATAGACTGGAGGAAAAATTGTATCGAATAATAATTGTTTTACACGCCTAGCACACCCCAGCAAAACTTTTAGATTTCCGAAATTCGTATTTTGAAAAGATTTTGATTTAAAAAAATTATTTTATGGCAAAAGAAACGATTATTTCACCAAAAAAATAGACCTGAGTAAAAAGTTTACAAGACAATAATTGTTCTGGACGCCTAGAACAACCCGGCAATAGACGTTCAATAGAGAAAAATTAATAATTTCGAATTACAGCTTAAAAGTGAAGATTATTCTATTATTTTGAATGCGCGATTTTTCCATCTGTCTAAAATGTCATTATATTTCTATTTCCATAGCGGCTGCTGCATAGGTTCCTATTCCCCAAAATTGAACGTGTTTTCAATATATTTAATTCCTTGTAATTGTACCGACAGATACACCCTACAGAGATGTCTTCTATTTCCCAAAAGTGTTTGTATTTTGAGATTATTTAATTCCTTCTAATAAGTTCACAAAATGTGTCTGATAAATTATTTTAATTCTTTCATGTGGAATACAAGTTTTTAAAATTTAATTTTAATCATTTCAAGTCCACCTCTCAAGAGTTAAAATTATTTTTATCCACATATTTAAATAGATTTCTTAAATGCATTTTTAACACGTTTAAATAAATTATTAACATATAAATAAATATAAATTTGAATATTTTTCGAATTTATAAGTTATAAAAAGATTTGATAATGAAAAATAGGTTAAATAAATGCTTTCGTTAAATTTTACTAAGTCGATTGAGAGGAATAGGATTTGCCCTTTTTCTGTTCCCGTTGGGGGATTTTAGACGGAGGAAAAATCACGTATTCATAGGAATACAAATTTTTAATTTTTCTTAATTCAACGCTTATTGTCGGAAAAACCAGCCCAACTTGTAGATTTTCGAAATTCACATTTTCAAAAATTTGGAATAAAAAAATTGTTGTGAGGAAAAAGAAAACTAACAATTCACTAAAAAAATATGGACCTGAGTAACAAGTATATACGAAAATAATTGGTTTGCGCGCCTAGGATAACCTAGTACAAACAAGTACAATTGCTAGATTTCTAAATTCCGCGTTATGAAAAATGTTTCATTTGAAAGTTATTTTTAGGAAAAAATCTAGTATTTCATCAAAAAATATAGATCTGAGTAAAAAATGTGTCGAACAATAATTGTTTCAGACATCTAGCAAAAACCAGCACAATTTTTATATTTTCGATATTCACACTTTGAAAAATTTTGGATTCAGAAAATTATTTGAAAAAACCCAGTATTCAATCAAAAAATATAGAGCCGACTAAAAAGTGAATAGAATAATAATTGTCTTCGACGCCTAGTACATGCAAGCACAACTTTTAGATTCTCGAAATTTGCATTTAAACAAATTTTGTATTCAAAAATTATTTTGAGAACAAAACTGTAGAGGACGATGATTATTTTGCACGCCGAGCAGAATGCAGCATAAATTTCAGTTTTTCGAAATTCGCATTTTTTATATTTTTGTTTGCAGTGTCTCAAAAAAAGTTGTTTTAGTAAATTTTAGTTGAAATTTGGATTTTTTCGAAAAAAACTGTGGCACAATTCAGCACAACTTTTATTTGTTTGAAAATAAAAAATGGCGGTGCAAACTTCTTGGACATGTTTTCCCTGCACCCACGCTGTCTGCGAGAGCAGTGAGTGCGAATCTACAGGTCTATAGATGGGAGTCGACAGCAGTCAATGGACTTTCAGAGAGTGTTTATTGAAATTAATGACATGACGCTATTGAAATCATAGTTAACTCACAGGAAAGAAAGAATCGTATAAAATCCTATGAAATCCGAAACTAACTCATATGAAATGAAATGCAATCGTCGGCAAAGATTTATCTGATTTTAGAGTGAATGGCCCCTCGGTTTTAATACTGATGCATATTGTGGATTGTAATACTAAACATTTATTGAAAAAGTATATATTATCAGGATATTTGAGAATGAAATTTAATGCAAAGTACATTCTTCGATGGTTTGGCCCTTAATTTTAAAAGGTCTGTGCACACATGGAGAGGAAGTACAAAAACGAAAACGCCAAAAAAAGTTTAACAACATTTACTGGTTGCTAGTGGCTGCAGTGTATATTATAATGAAATGTTAATAGATATACTGCTTGGTGGGTGATTCACTCTGACCCGTTAAAAAAAAGTTCATCAAACTGTTTAAACTGATCATTTTCCAATGTAGGCCGGGAATTAAGGCAATCGGTAGTTCCCGAAATGCGTCACGAATGTGTCATGAATTGCAGTAATCGGTATTTGCAGAGATGTTTTGACAATATTTTGCGTAATAATTAAGTACGTTTTTAGAATCAATCTTCCTTTCTTAGTACAAATACAGTTAAACTCTGATAATGGACCGATGTTAGGGCCTACCTTGTTGTGGAATTACTCAGATAGAGGGCCGTTTCGTAGGAAACGCTTTTGTTTGTTCACGCCTGAGCGACCGCCGTTCACCCCGCGCAGCTCCTTTTACACCTACTTGCGGCGCGGCGTCAATATTCTCGGAAGAACTATCAGAGGGCCCCAGATCTTGGGTTCACTGTACTCATATAAGTACACCTATTATTAAATATGTATTTTATTAGACACTGTCTATGTTTACGGAATTTTCCGTAACGTTTACCCTGAACAAACTTAAAAATGGTTTAGAAATAAGGAAAATTCTTTAACATCAACCCTGATCAGTGATCAACCTATAATTTTGGTTAACCCTATACCTTAGAATATTACCTACTATCGGCGAGAAAATTCGAATCCTCTGGCTTTGACGTTGAATAAGTATGTGAAGAAAAAATGGTAGGTTAATAAAAAAGGTACCATTTTAAAGGTGCAAATGTTGTACGTTAATGAGTCGAAAAGTAATATTCCAAAAAATTATTTGTAGCTTACAGATCTGAAAACACGATGAAAAGTGAGGAAATTTGACAGCTTTTAAAAACAGTGAACTTTGAAGCATAGTTTTTTATTGGAAAAATGATAGGAAAAATCTGAAAAAATTCATGGTGGTACATTAAACATTTCTGACCAGATTGCCGTCGAAAATTTTGCAAAATGTAAACAATTGTTCGTTTTTTGTGAATAAATATGCGACCGCACTATCTTCAGTTCTAATGAAGATAATGAAATGATTTAAATTGGAGGTAGTTAATTGAACTATCTGTAATAATTTACAATTTGAAGGAAGTATGTGCTTCTAGTTGTCTTTGTACAAATTGCGACATTTGAAGTCAGTTTTTTAATGTAGGAAAGCAAGTGTGAGAGCCCAGCGTGGTGCCGTTTTTTCAGGGGATCATCCTCGGTTTTCCTCAATACAGGGAAAGGGTTTGAAGGCCAGAGTGATGCTCGAAGGCACAAGTTAGGTAGGTGGGGCTGAGGAATACCGAGGACGATCCCCTGAAAAAACGGCACCACGCTGGGCTCTCGTACTTGCTTTTCTATATAAAAAACTGACTTCAAATATCGCAATCTGTACGAAGACAACAAGAAGCACATACTTTCTTCAAATCGTAAATTATTACAGATAGTTCAATTAACTACCTCCAATTTAAAACACTTCATTATCTTCATTAGAACTGAAGATAGTGCGGTCGCATATTTATTCACAAAAAACGAACAATTGTTTACATTTTGCAAAATTTTCGACGGCAATCTGGTCAGAAATGTTTAATGTACCACCATGAATTTTTTCAGAATTTTCCTATCATTTTCCCAATAAAAAACTATGCTTCAAAGCTCACTGTTTTTGAAACCTATCAAATTTCCTTACTTTTCATCAGATTTTCAGATCTGTAAGCTACAAACAATTTTTTGGAATATTACTTTTCGGCTCACCAACGTACAATATTTGCACCTTCAAAATGATACCTCTTTCATTAACCTACCATTTTTTCTTCACATACTTACTCAACGTCAAAGCCAGAGGACTCGAATTTTCTCGCCGATAGTAAGTATTTGAGACTCTGAAACTCGTCGACTCTCTTGTCCTCAATAGATTATAAAATTCCACAAAAATATCTCTTGAAAGTTTTTTCGTTTCTAGCGTTATTTTTCTAATTTTGGCAAAAATGTGTAAACAATCGTTAAAGATATTTATACGTTAAAGGTAACCAATCCCACTTCTTCCCCTTAGTAAATAATGTACTGTTAGGATATCTTGCATAATTTACGAGATAAATTTGAAAATACATCTTCAGAAAAAAATCTCGTGGACACAAAAGTCGTTCAACCAACATAAAACTTATAAGATATATTCTAATATAAGCACAAATTTTTAATAAATATTGGAAAATATAGGTTTTCCCATATAATATACTGTTGATGTTTTAAAAATTCAACCAAATAATTAAAGCCGACTTTGTAAAAAAAAAGAATCGTTACTTTTTTCTATTATTTTAACAAAATTTGAGTTTCTATAAAGAAGACATCTTGAAATTCTTTTTCATCTAAATTCAGTGGTGCAATGAGAACATAAGTCCTTAATTTACTTAGTCGTATTTGGAGTAATTATTGACACTGAATAAATTAACGATTTTTATGATCATATTCATCAAAGGATTCATGAGGTTTCTTGCTCAACATTTGTTATAATAATATAAACTTTAAAAAAATTTTAACTTGTGAAAGATCTTCGAAAAATCTAAAATATGTTTTCTGAATTTTGTTTAAGATGCTGCTTGCAGAATACATTCACGCTAGAAATACAGGTGAACCATCAAAGGTATTGCTTGGTTTTAATATACCAGCATGGGTATGGACTGCCTACTGCAAGGTGAGAGTTTTTTTAGAAACGATAGAAAGCATATAGGATAGAAATGGGAATCATCCATCAAAATAAATTTCAAACCATAAGAACTATAATACCCGACTCCCCTATTCGAACAATATGTTGTTTCTCAACAACTCACACCTGCTATAAATGAGATATCAAGCTGCAAATTTGAGAAATTAAATAAAAAACACTAAAGAATATTTCTATTGTCAAAAGTATCAACATTTCTATCATTCAAAACAAAAATCCAAAACTATTTTTGTCATATTTCTGAACATTCAGAACCATTCAACCCCTCCTACATGCAGGAAAAAAATGTGTTGAACCAAGTAAAATGTTTTCTTGAATATAAATGGAAATTTGGTTGAATTGAACCAATTTTGGTTCATTCAACAAAATATTTGATTGATGCAACCAATTTTTAGTTTGAATTAACTAAATTCTTCATTTAAAAAAAGATTTTATTATAATAACAATAAAATTTGGTTGGGCAACCCAATTTAATGTATAACCCTAAAATTTGTTTATTATTTTCAGGTTGGACTCTTTGGTTTTGGGGCATTCGCAACAATATTAACGACAGATGTTGGCAAATATACGATTGGACGTCTGAGGCCGCATTTTATGTCAGTTTGCATACCAAACATCAACTGTTCTCTTCCTGAAAATCAGTATAAATATATAGAAGACTTCTTTTGCACCGCGACTCTATCGCCAAAGATTGAAAAAGAGCTACGGTAATTTTATCATTTTTTCTTTTATAGATACTGGCAAATGAATAATGAAAATCTTCTGCTGAATTAGTCAAGTTTCTTTGTTTAACATAAGCAGAACAATTTAAAGTACTTGAATATACAAGACTTTACTAGTTTTATATGAAAAATCCATTAACTCTCCTTTCAAAAAAGGTGGTGAACTCGATGATACAATAACTTTCACTGCAGAATTTTTAGTTTTCTTTTTTTGTTTGTTTAATCGTTATTGATTGTGCTGTCATAATGATAAATGTTAATGTTTCATAGTGGGCCCCTGACCATTTCGAAATAGGCTTTTACATTGTGAATGTAATCCAATGACTCTAGGTTTCAGATTTCAGTACCGCGAAATTGTTGGAATGGGTTAAAATAAAATAAAAAGGTCGACCAGCCGCGGACAACCCAGAAACTGGCAGTAGGTTTATTTTTTGACTTGGAATTGATGTGTTCTTAAAAAAAAAAAAAAAAAAAAAAAAAAAAAACGATTCAATCACTTTAAATAATGTACAAAAAATTCCGTAAAGATTTCCTGAAACATTGCTCTAATGACTTTGAAATACCCAATAATTCGCGTGTCAGATGGCGCTACCATCAAGTTAAAAGAGAGACCCTACAGGCGTATTGCATTGAGAGGTTAAGGCAAGGTTCACACAACCAAGAGAATATGTCCCTTTGTCAGTTAATATTTAAAGGTGAGGTTCAGGAATATTTGAAAGATCTATAAAATAATTCGATGCCTACTAGTAGTCTATGGTACCAAAGGCGTTTCGAGAAAATTAAGGATGAAGTTTTTGTTTTAGTATTATTACTTGAAAACTTGTAAAATATGTAAACTGTGTTTTGCAATAGACACAGTAACTTATCCTCCAAAGGATTGATACGCAAAATGATGACTTATTCATGTTAACTTTTTAATATTAAAGTTAAAATTTTTTTGGTTATATGCCTTTTTTCCATAAATGGAATAATATCGTTAAAAAGGTTAATATATCGTTTTTTTAAATATTTTATTTTTTAACTAACATTAATGCTCTGGAAAATAACAATTTCTTCCACGAACACGTTATAATGAAGCGCGGCGCATTAGCGAGTTAATAAAACTGAACGCGTTATACTCTTAGTATCAACAAGTCTACGACTGCAATAGGTCGATGCGCACTGACCTTGTAATGTTTAGAACTCATGTAAACATACGAATTTTGAAATATCCTTTGTATGATATATATAAAAGCCATGCCTCCGTCGTTTAACGTAATTTACGGAAAAAGGGCATGTAGGCCTATGTGCCCTTCTTCCATCCAAGGCCTCAATTTTATTTTACAATAGAAATCATATAGTTCAATAATTTAAGATTTGAATGATTGTCACAAAATGAATAATTTGAAGTACAATTATTTAAAATTGAACAATTTTAAGTTGAAAGCTTTTACAGTTGAGTAATTTTTTCTAAATTAAAATATAACAAAATTATCCAATCATTTTTAATTCAAATCTGCCGTTTTTCTATAGGTATCTTTGATAAGCATTTTTCTCGAAGATGGTTTTCTCCTTTTACGATGTTTCTTTCCTTGTTGACCCAAAAGTACTTTTTTAATGACATGCATTAAAGTTAAAAGTTGGGGTTTGTCACTAAGGCCCTTATGCCCCGGCACCCTTATTATTCTGCATTTCTTTCTTTTTGAGTGTTTTAAGTTTTGAAGGCTTGAAGGGTTGAATCGAAAAAAAAACTTTAGACGCTCGGAAATAAATGACTAATATCAGATAAAAAGTAAGAAATCGTCCGTATTTTGTTCTGAAATTTTAGTGGCCACCCTGAAAACGCAGGTTATATTCTAAACGAAATTTGAATAATATTCGATGGTATTTATCGAGATATTTTGACTATATTTTGCGCATTAATTCAGTTTTACAAACAATCTTTGTTAACGTAAAAAAAAACATATATTTTCGATTTTTGGAAATACTTTTATTGCATTATTAATTATTGATAATTTCATTTAAAGACTTAACACTGTCTGAAACCGAGGTGTAATACTGTCCATCTTTTATTTAACGCTGCCCTTTTGGTTAATATATCCTGTCTGAAAATAGTAGATTGAAAGAAAAGTAGATCGAAAAAAATATGAAAGACATACGCAACTACCCAGGTGCGAATTGACCGCTGGCCCACGTTCGGGCCAACCGCCGGACGGTCGGTCCATCTTTGCGCGCCACTGGTCGGCCAACCAGCTAAATGATAACGGTCAACCGCCTTTGGCTTCTCCACGTCGGGTCAACATTTGGTACCATATATGGTCCATCTATTAAGATGACGCCGGCCCAACCTTCGACAAAAATTAATTTAAAAAAAAGTTATTTTTAAAATTATTATTATTATATAATCTTCACTTTTTATCATTATTAAATGCATAATTCACACACACGGTTTCTTAAACTTTCAATTGCACGCTTTAACGCTTTAAAAAATTTTACTCGTCCAGGATTCGAACCCTAAATAAACTTGTGTATTTTACGCGTACTCTAATCACTCGGCTATCGAAGCACCTGAAGTTAGATTACAAAAACTGTGTGTTGTATTCTCTTTATAGATTAATTTAGAAAGAGGCTTGACAAATTGGGAAGCTATACTTCGAAAATATTCAGTGTTCGATGCTTTTTTAGAATTTTTAAATTTTGCAGCATTTAAAATTAACTTTATTATATACTAAAATAGAGACATTTTGAATATGCAGCTTTATTTAATTAATAATTCTGAATGTTTTATTTAGACATTTTTAATTATGATATTGCGTCACAAATTAACAAAGTTTTTTCATTTTTGTTGATTTGAAACTAAAGTTGATAATTTAAACGATAGCTAAATAATAAATATTTACTCTTAAACGTAACACACCAATCCGACCTCCCAATAGTACGAGCAGATCAACTGCAGCCGAAAACAAATCTATCGAAATGAAGTAGGTTATGTGCATCCAATGTTACGGGTATATGTGATGTCGGCGGACAGGCCATCTCTTGACCACAGTCGGGCCGACTGCAGTTTCACGGTCTTTTTGTAACAATCAAACAGAGTTTATCCGACGGTCTGCTCATACTCGAGCCAATGTTTTACCGACCATCGGGTGCATCAAGGTAACTTATATCAATCCTACTGCTGTATCCAGAGTCGGACCGACCGCATTATTGTGGTCGTAACGACCAATCTGCCACAATTTATCCGATTGTCGTACCGTAGTTGGGCCAGAATTGGCCTGGCGGTCGGCTTTTCGCTCGCCGCCGACGTCCGTCGCCAACGTCGGGCCGACCATGGCAGCTTGAAAACATCTTAGTCGGCCCAACTCTGATTACCGTAGATCGGTTACCATAGCAGGGCCGACTTTGGGTCGATGATCAAGCTCTGGCATCCAACCGAATTTCGCACCTAGGTACCGTAATAAATAATTGAAGTAAATTTCGCCATGCGATGTCAATATGCATAAGGTTATCTTAGCACGTTTTACATTTCGTACTATACACGTTTTGTATGGCGCCCCCCCCCCCCCCTCCCTGCAAGAAAAAAAACATAAAAACTTTTGTTAACTTTACCGATGTATGAATGCGTGTGTGTGTCACTGTATGTGTATACATATTATCATGTACAGTCTGAATAAATAGTTTAAATATATGTGCACTAAAATTAATTTTTAATAGTTTCCAAAATATGAATTAAGAAAACTATCAATTTAGCTTATTGTTATAAAATAAGTTTATTTGGTACTGCTCCCCTTAAATAATTTCGGACTTCATAACATTGTAGGCCCTGCTGTCATATTAAACAAAAATCCACACTCTAGGAACCAACAAGAAATTGAATCTGCTTATCTATTCTTTATACCTGTTTCGTTTTTTTGCAAGGAATTGCAGTTACGCGATAAGAGCGCAATTAATGGACAATTGCATGATAATTCTGACGGTGTGAATGTAAGACTTTGGAAGATGAACAGCAAGCAGATTTCAGATTTCATCTGCAAAAATTACAATAAGTAGGACGTAACAATGGGATTTCGGATGAACGAAATTTAAGTTCTGCCAGCAGCGCTTGCTCCATTGTAGGGACAAATTATGACGATAAACTTCAGTTTGCGCGATTTTCTTTAAGAATGTACAGTGTACATTACGTACAATCAATCTCAAAAGTTGCTTATCATTGAAATTATTTATAAAAGCGACAAAAAAATTTCTATTATTAATTTCTGTAAATACTGATGGGGGCTTTTAAGCACATTTCAGAAAAAAATAATTCAGCTTAAAATTGTTTTTTTAACAGTTGTTATTTAAAGTAGTGTTCCCTTTCCCTTTCAGAAAAAGTTACAATTTTAATTTAATCTTAATAATCAAGGCCTCATTTTATTCTTTAAAGGATTCTCTACAATTCTATTTGGGTGGTGTTAATTAAAATTTATACTATGATTGTTTATAACAATAATAACTGTATAATTTCTTAAATAATTTTTTTTATAAAATCAACTAATTTTTTCCTAAAAAGCAAGAAAAAAGTAAACCTTTAAATAACTACTGTTAAATAAACATTTTTTAACTAAATTATATTTTTCTGAAGTGTACTTAGAAGCTTCTATCAAGATTTACCGAAATTAATCATAGATCTTTTTTGTCGATTTTATAAATCATTTTAAAGATAGACTACTTTTGAGATTGATTGTACGTAGTGTACATCCTTAAAGCATCTAATTCGAATTATCCCAAGTTTTCAAATAGGGGCAGTTTTAAAATAGCATTATATCCTTTTTAAGTTTAAAGCAGAATGCTTCTAACAGTTAAATGTATATTAATTGAATCAACGATATAAAAAATCTATATTATATTATTATATATATTTTTAACTTATTGTCGGGTTCTTATATCCTAAAGATGAGGAAGCGCATTTTTCTCTCAGTCTTAAGATTGTTATTGCCCAATATGTCGAAGGCATTTTTATAGAAAAATATATATCGGCAGTCACGGACAAATTTTTTTAATGCAATGAAGTGATCTGCTAAGAGCAGTATGCCTACTTCGACATATTGGGTAAAGCCTAGTTTTATTACCTTACCATCCGTGGACTGTGTTGCACATACAAAAATTGTGTTGTACATACAAAAATTTCCGAAGGTACCGGCTCAGGGATCGAACCCCGGAACTCTGACATGAAGTCCGAGTGTCTAATTGTCTGAGCCATCGATGCTCTCGTTTATGTTATATATTTTTTACACTTGCTTACGATTGAAGCCAATTTTTCATAATCAGCCAAGGATTAACTCAAGTGCTTGATAAGATGAGGATGTTGTAAAGTAATTTAATACAATGTTTGAAATCGTTTGCGATTAGGTTTTAGTGAGTACAAAATTAGGAGCATGATGTAATTAGTATTTGTTCTTTTATCACTGTTAGATCCTTATACAGAGCCGGCGAGCGTTAAAGGTGACAAATAGTCGCCTCTAAATGCTTTCAGAGGCGACTGTTTTCAATACCAACGCTCGCAACCGTTGTTTATGTCTATAACAGCTGTAAAACACAAACTCCAAACTACACAATGCTCCTGATTTTTCACCAAAAATATTATCGTAATAATTTCAAACATCGTATTACATTAACTTATAATATCAGAGAAAAATAGAGAGTCACAATGTATTAGAAATATGAGTTGATAGAAACATGGCGCGCCCTACTCGCCCGTATACTCGTGATGGCCATTTGATTGATGTATATCGGGTTTAAATCTACGAGTGATTCCAGGACTCGGTCGGTGTGCAAAAATCTGCACCACCGACAATGACCGACATGAGGTAAAAAGTGGCCCTCAACCCTTTACATGTGTGCGTCGCGTGGCCATCGTAGGTATATCGGACGCACACAACCTGATACCGGCTTTGACACAGGCAGATTCAGAATTGAGATTGTTGGTATTTTACGCCCAGTTAAACTGTTCAATCGCGAAGCAAGCAATTTTAGAAAGATACAATCTGACAGGTAAATGACTCAATTTTGTGTTTTTAACTGTCCAGTGTTTCACCTTAAAATCTGTTTGTAGATTTTGTATATTTGTGCTATAATTATTATCCATAGCTGGTTCAATTCAATGCCAGATTAAGCAAATCTGCAAATACCTCAAGGAATTTTAGGTTATGTTTCTATGTTTACCTTTCAGCTCCACTCTCCTCATAATTATTTTCAGGTTCTTTTTTCAGAATTATCACACCAGGTGCGATCGAAAAATCGTTGGATTATCAACATCAACCCCTAAATATTTGACTTAAAAAAAAAGAAAGTCAACCACATATTGTAAGTGACAAAAAATTAAAGAAATGTACAACCCGGGAACTATAGCCCAGATTTTTGAACACCAAGAAGTACCCTAGAGTTTCGAGGAAATCCCGGAATTTTCCAGATTAATTTTTTACTTTTGTTGATTTTATCTAAATTTTCCTAAAAAGTCATCTTTTTTTAGGTAGCAAAATCAACTATATTGATGAACACTCGTCTATTTCGAACAGCTAGTTCGATCTTTTAGATTAAAAGTTCGCATTTTAATCTGAAAATTTTTCTATTAAATGCCGCCATCAGAATTAATCTCTTTCGTTTAAAAATTCAACTATTTTGTTGGTCGTTATTCCATTTTCGACATTAGCTTTCATCTTTGAAATGAAAAACTCGATTTTTAATTTGAAAAATTTAACTATCAAATTCCGCAATCAGAATTAATCTCTTTCGTTTAAAAATTCAACTATTTTGTTGAAAATTATTCCATTTTCGACAGAAGCTTTCATTTTTGAAATGAAAAACTCGATTTTTAATTTTACCGGAAAAATAAATATCTATAAAATATTTTCAAAATTTCAGCAGCTTACAATTAATAATTATTACAAGTGATTACAAAAATCCAAATAACTTTGGATTTGATGAATAGTCCAGAATGGAAAAACGATAGCTTAAAATAAATTATGAATCTTAAGTATGAGAAAGCTTTTAGTACTTCCACTTGATTAAATAGCAATAGAAAATGGAAAAAAATAAAAAATGTAGAAACTGTGGCCAAGAGTCGAAATTTGAATGAAGGCAATTTTGTACTTAGGGGCCGTCCATAAATTACGTAACGCAAAATCCAGCTTTTTTTACACCCCCCTCCCCCTTAGTAACGCAGTCGTAACGCAAGGATAACCTTCCTGTGGCGTTACGTAACGCTAATCAATTTTTTAAAAATAAAATTTGCAATAATTTTTTTACAATAATTTTTTTTGCAATGTTTATTATAGTATACATTTTATTTTACATTGTTTATAATACTGAAAAAAAACAATATTTGGTATGGAATTTAAGAAGTACTATAATGATAATTATATAAACTAATCATACAAACGTAAATCATTTTACAGTTTGGCTTTATCTTTGGAATCGATCTTATCTTAATAAAGCTAATCGAGTCAGTAAGATTCTACAAATGGACTGATTAACCATTCTTCTAAATAATTTTATGAAAAAAATTAGTACAGCGTTACGTAACGCTTAGGTCATTTTTTCTTATTAACATGTCACAACTATGTCACATAGTTGCTTACCCCCCCTCCCCTCCCCCATAAAAGCGTTACGTGATTTATGGACGATCCCTTATAGGGTGTGAGACTAATCGACTTTTATGAGGATTAGTCGAGTTAAAATTAAACTAATGATAGTGTCTAAATTCATATAAAATTGATAGTATGGTGATAAGTGGCAATATTGTGATAGAACTGGCTCCACTTCTATAAAGTAGGTTTTCCTAAGATATCTTGAATCGGATCTGATCTGGGAATTGAGCTATTTACCTTTCGTTTATAAATGTATATTTTTTAATTAAAGTTTAAATTATTTGGTTGAAAATGCATGTATTTTGTTAAAAATTTGACTTTTTGTAGAAAATTAATCCTCTGGGCAGAGAATTTCACTTTTTAATTGAAAAATGCATGTGATTTAATAAGAAGATGTATTTTTTGGTAGAAAATCACTTTTTTTTTTTTGATAAAAATGCAACTATTTGGGGGAGAATTCTTTTTTTTTTAGCTGAGGATTCAAATATTTGATTGAAAATTTCAATTTTTTTGATAAATTCAACTGTTTCTGATTGAAAATTAAATATTTTTGGTTGAAATATTAATTATTAAACTATTTGTTAAAAATTAATTCATTTGGATTAAAACTTCAACTTATTGGTTGAAAAGTGAACTATTTTCTTTAAAATTAATTGTTTTGGTTAAAGTTCCTTAATCTTAGCTGAAAATTCATCTCTTTTGCTTAAAATAAAACTACTTTGATAAAAATTAGTTTTTTTTTTGTTTAGCGTTTATTTTTTCATTGATAATTTAACTATTTGGTTGAAAATGCAACTGTTTTTGATTTAAAATTAAATATTTGGTTAAAATTTGAACTACTTTCTTTAAAATTCATATATTTTTGTTTGTTAAAGATTCATAATTTAGGTTGAAAATATATCTTTTTGGTTGAAAACGATACTTCTTTGTGGAAATATTTTTTTTTGTTAAAATAAATTTTTTAAACTGGAAATTTAACTACCATATTTGGCAGAAAATTAAACTGTAAAGTTGAAAATTATTTTTTTTTTTAGTTAAGGATTGTAGTATTTTGTTTAAAATTCGTATACTTCATATAAATTTAACTGTTTCTTCATTATTTATATTTTATTAAAGATTCATAATCTTTGTTGAAAATTTATATCCTGGGTTAAAACTTAATTTTTTAACTGATTGACTGAACTAGTTTCTTTAAAATTCAGTTTGTTGGTTAAAGATTCATAATCTTACTTTTAGTTAAAAATTTATTTATTTTAGTAAAAAAAATTTTTTAATGAGTTTTTTAACTGAATATTTAACTGTTTGTTTTAAAATTAATTTTTCTAAGTTGAGAATTTAAGAATATCGTTGAAAATTCGTATTTTTTGAATGAATTTAACTGTTTCTAATTTAAAACAAAATCTTTTTTTGTTTGTAATTTCAAATATTAGATTTTTCGTTAAAAAATCATCTTCTTAGATTGTAAATTCAACTTTTTGGATGAAAGTTGAACTAATTCCTTCTAAATTCATCTTTTTGGTTGAAGATTCATAATCTCAGTTAAAAACTCAATGTGTTAAAACTCAATTTTTTAACTGAAAGTTTAACTATTTGGTTAAAAATTGAACTAAAATTAGTGAAAAATTTCTTTCTTTTGGTGAAACATTTTTCGTTAATGAATTTTTGTAATTGAATATTCAATTGTTTGTTTTTACATTAATTTTTCTTAGTTGAGAATTTAAATATTTCATTGAAAATTCGTATTTTTTAAATAAATTTAACTGTTTCTAATTTAAAACAAAATTTTGTTTGTAATATCAAATATTACATTTTTTAAATTTATCTTCTTAGATTGTAACTTCAACTTATTGCTTAAAATTGAACTACTTTCTTCTAAATTCATTGTTTCTGTTAAAGATTCATAATCTTATTTGAAAATTCATCTTTTGTTAAAAGTTGAACTATTTTATTAAAAATTCTTATTTTGGTTAAAAATTAATTTTTTATTAAATTATAATTTTAAATCTTCTTTGGCTGAAATATCAACTATTGCGTTTTTTGTAAAAAATGCATATTTTTTTTATTGAAAATTCCACTCTTTGGTTGAAAGTTAAACTACTTTCTTCATCATTCATCTCTTTTGTTGAAAATTTATAATCTGGGTTAAAACTCAATTTTTTAAATGAAAATTTAACTATTTGGTTAAAAATTGAACTGTTTGGTTGAAAACTAATTTGTTTTAGTTGAGAATTCAAGTATTTTGTTGAAAATTCAACTTGTTGGTTGAAAGTTGAACTACATTCTTTAAAATCCATTTTATTGGTAAAAGATTCGTAGTCTTACAATTAGTTCAAAATTAATTTCTTTTGTTGAAAAATCTTCTTTTTTTAAATTAATTTTTTTAACTGAATATTCAACTGTTTGTTTTTCAAATTACTTTTTTTTAGTTGAGAATTTAAGTATTTCATTGAAAATTCGTATTTTTTGAATGAATTTAACTGTTTCTAATTTAAAACCTAAAAGATCTAAAAGATCGAACTAGCTGTTCGAAATAGACGAGTGTTCATCAATAAAGTTGATTTTGCTACCTAAAAAAAGATGACTTTTTAGGGAAATTTAGATAAAATCAAAGAAAGTAAAAAATTAATCTGGAAAATTCCGGGATTTCCTCTAAATTCTAGGGTACTTCTTGGTGTTAAAAAATCTGGGCTATAGTTTCCGGTTTTCCCAGCCAGTGACCACCCGCCTTAAAGTTGTACATTTCTTTAATTTTTTGTCACTTAAAATATGTGGTTGACTTTCTTTTTTTTAAGTCAAATATTTAGGGGTTGATGTTGATAATCCAACGATTTTTCGATCGCACCTGGTGTGATAATTCTAAAAAAAGAACCTGAAAACAATGATGAGGAGAGTGGAGCTGAAAGGTAAGCATAGAAACATAACCTAAAATTCCTTGAGGTATTTGCAGATTTGCTTAATCTGGCATTGAATTGAACCAGCTATGGATAATAATTATAGCACAAATATACAAAATCTACAAATGAATTTTAAGGTGAAACACTGGACAGTTAAAAACACACAAAATTGAGTCATTTATCTGTCAGATTGTACCTGTCAAAAATTGTTTGCTTCGCGATCGAACAGTTTAACTGGGCGTAAAATACCAACAATCTCAATTCTAAATCTGCCTGTGTCAAAGTCGATATCAGGTTGTGTGCGTCCGAAATACCTACAATGGCCACGCGACGCACACATGTAAAGGGTTGAGGGCCACTTTCATTTACCTCATGTCGTTCATTGTCGGTGGTGCAGATCTTTGCACAGCGACCGAGTCCTGGACGAGTAGGGGGCGCCATGTTTCTATGAACTGATATTTCTAATGCATTGTGACTCTCTATTTCTCTCTGATAATATTCTCATCTCATCAGCTAGTTGAGTTAGTCCGTGGCTAGGAGGAAAAATCGGATTCACCCGAGAACAAGTTAAAAAAATAAGATAATGATTTATTATAATATATATCAGGCAGCATATTGTTGAGAGAATGCGGATACTATCTGACGCTAAGAAAAGTCTACAGCGGAGGGAGAGGTGGGTCAGAGAAAATCGACAGTTTCTCTCTGACCCATTTAGACTCTTCAAAGACCCTCCAGTTACTGTCGACCACCCGCCCAAACCAGAGGAAGTCGAAGTACGAGGGTAGTTCAATAAGTCCTTAGAATGACCAACAGATGGCGCGCGAATCGCTCCAAATCATTTGTTTTCAGTCAGCACCACTCCCAACTAGATATATG
>NC_046660.1:114206350-114207932 GCF_010883055.1 Belonocnema kinseyi | reverse complement strand
AAATTTGTCATAAGGACAACCGCAGAATTTCGCCGGGAGCGTGTGCTAATCTGGAAAATTGCACCCGCTCCCAGCCAAATCGCGGTAAAATTTCGGCTACAACCACGTCTCACGACCATGAGATAGGTGGTTACAATCTGTAATGGAATCAATACGACGATCCAGCAAAAGCCTCATGCAACCTAAGAACACGGAGCGACCCAAGGACGAGCGCCTTCTGCATGTTTCCCGCAAGTGTTTTGGCATATTGTTGACACGCAGGGATGCTTTTTAGGCCATTAGCGAGTGAAAGCTTGGCACCTCCAAGAGCGTTGATGATAAGGACGATTATTTTAACACTCTTAGTGCCGCATTGTGCCTTTGAATGTAGGTCGTTCCCGCGTGAGTTGGACAACTAGATGGTCAGTTGTCAGATGTCAGTTAAATGCTCGGGGTGTGCATGGCACGCCCTGCAGCTGTCATCAGGAATGTCTTGGCTCAAAATGTGGCGACGGTATGTTAAGGTGGAAATGACACCGTCTTGGCATGCAACAATGAAAACCTTCGTACCAGACTTCAATCCGGGCGATTTAAGAAAAGTAAACGTTAGCTCACAAGACATTGACTGATCCTTCAGATTTCTGTGGAAGATACCGTGCATCCTCTTATCGAGAAGCTGTTCAAGAAAGTTTTTCTCTTGTACTTTCTTAATCCGGGCTTTCAGGAGTGAGTACTCGAGATAGATAAGATTTGATGAATTTTTCTCACTCCTAATACTGAAGTCGGAATGGCGAAGTGCTACAGATAGTGGCAATAATGTAAGGCAAAAGAGGAGTGGGCTCATGGTGTCGCCCTGAAAGACAGCTCTCTGAAAGGTGACCTTGTTAGTTGTCACACGATTTTTTCGAGATAAGATAGTCAATCTGGTTTTCCAATGGGGCATCAATCTCTGTATGCACCTAATGATTTGCGGATGAACCTTTAAACTTTCCAAAAGACAGATGATAAGTCTATGGGAGGTCGAATCGAAAGCTTTCCGATAATCAATCCAGGCCATCGATAGGTCACGCTGGTAGAATGCTGCATCTTTGCAGGTACATCTATCGATGAGCAGGTTCTCCCAACATCCCGCTACGCCTTTCTTTGAGCCTCGTTGTTCATACATTTCTTACCACACAGGTTCAATTGTGCGAACAATCCTATCATTTCGGATAGCTGTGAATACCAACCATTCCGAAATCGGCTCTTCCGACTTTAAATATGAGGTCAAAATACGGGCCAAACGCTGAAGGGTTGAAGAAAACTTCTTCCACCAGAAGATTTTGATACAATCTGGTACCGGTGCGGAATAGTTCCTCATCCCTCTTAATACTTTTTTCACTTCCTCGATAGTGATGGGTGGGCATTCTTAATCAGGTGTTATGAGGGCATCCCACAGCTCCTTGAAGCCATTTATGTTCTCTGAGTCTTCGTCCAGTCTCTGCTGCACTTCGTAGACTTTTCTCCAAAATACGAGGGTAGTTCAATAAGTCCTTAGAATGAAGTATAAAAACAATTTTTTTTGGGTAAATTTTTTTTTATTTTTCAACATAATCTCCTTGGA
>NC_046660.1:114196469-114206250 GCF_010883055.1 Belonocnema kinseyi | reverse complement strand
TAGGCACACTCTTGAAACTTTGGCCGTCACTTCATTACCATGTACTTAATTAAGTGTACACCATTGTACTTCTCAACATGGTGCTCATCCAACCGTGTTTGGTATTAGATATATTTAATTGGGGTTTTAACTCCTTCTTTGACAGTGTCTCTGCCCAAATACGGAAATATGTGCGTCTGTAGATTATTCTCTCGGTGAACAGAGTATAGGAATGCTGCCATTGCAACTTCAGCTTTCCGCGATGCGTTCTGGATGCTGGAGGTGAATGCATAAAGAGATTCTTCTGTGGATATGCCTTTCTGAGAGGCAAACTGATTGCTATGGAGATGTCTTTCCGGTTTCCTCTTACATGTGACGGTACACCATTTTTTCGATTGTTTTCTTCATGAACGAAATTAAACTGATCGGTCTAAAGGACTTTGCTTCATAGTGGGTCTCCGACTTGCCTTGGGAGTGAAGATTGCATTGATCTACCTTCATGCCGATGAGGTGCATCTCATTACTAAAAATACCCGAAAAATGCCGCACAATGCATCTACTAAGGACTACATGCCTTCATGAATCAACGGAGGCAATATAACGTCACCCCCTGCGGTTTTGAATGATTTAACTACCCATCTATTTTTAGGGGCGATCGTCTTTTCCTCCACGGCTACCTGCGTAACCTTCCCCTTCTACTACGAAACGACACTACCCCTCACTGGATTCGAAGTAGCTTTAAGCCCTCGATGCTATGTCCCCCATAAAGGTAATGCCTTTGTCTTTCAAATTACCCATTTCCTCACTATTTCCACACCTATACCTCTATTAAAAATTCTAATAGGCCGACGACATCCCTCATATTTTGACGAGTTTGAGAATATAATTGTTAATGTAGGTAGATTCTCCACAATTTCAATTAAAATATTAAATTTTCATAAGCTCCCCATTAAATTAATGAAGTTATTCAAAATAAATTTTCTATTGTTTTTTTCGTTGGTAAAGCTGTTGAAAATTTAAGAAAAAAACCGCATTTTTCGAAAATTATTAAAAGAGAATATTATTTAAAATAATGATGGCTTGATAATTGCTGGGGGATTTTATTGACCCTCAAAACTTAGTTTTGTAGAAATTGTTGATGTACATTGTTGGTTTTAGAGTCAGCTGAATTGAAAACAGTTGAGTTGTTTCAAACGTTTTGTTACATAATGGCGATCCTTATCAGTGAGTTTCATTAATCTGTAAAAAGTACATAGTTTCTTGCAGGTATGCACTTTTTAAATTGAAAGTACTATTCTTAAAAAAGAAATCTTTTAACGAAGAACTAATGAAAAAATAAATAAAATGTAGTAGGAAAATTTTGTAAAAAAATTTATAAACAAGCTTCTTGCGTTATGAGAAATAGTGTTAATTAATGAATTTTTCTGGCATGATGAGGACTTATATCGGTGAATGTGAAATTTTTTTCTCTTGAAAGTGGGACTGCAGTAAAAATACAAAATTAAAAAAAAACTTTGTAGCTAAATAATTATTCAAATATTCTTAGAAACTTTTCTTTTCCTTATATCGCCGAAAAGTTGATTGCAAATTTTTTTTACAGTAGTAAGAATACAGATTGTTTATAATTTCAATTTTTGTAATTGAAATGTATTGAGTTTTCTGTTTTAAATAATTTCTTTGAAAGAAAGCATTTCCAAAATCACACTGTACTGAAGAATAAATTTATAAAAAAGAACATTTAAGTTATATGACTATGTAATTCTGCTTTTAAATTTAAACATTGTATCTAAAGAATTCGTCAAAATTGAAAATGAATTTTCTTTTATCATACAAATTATTTTTGTAAGCGTAAAAAAAATTGTTCACCTTTCAAAATAAACTTCTTGTCGATAAGATAAAGAACATTTTTTAAAGAATACTTAAATAATTATTCTACTTCAAAGTTGTTTATAATTTAATATTTTTACTACAGGGCAATTTTCAAGGGACTGCAATGTTTTCTGACAACTTTAAAAAAAAAGTTTACTACTAAGTTGTAATTTTTTTTCATCGATGTTGTATTTCCTAAAAAGACATTGTTTTGATAATACTGAATGTTTTATCAATAGTTATTAATAAAATAAAATTTAAATTTTAAGTTAATGGAATGTATATAATTTAAAAACTGAGATATTAACCAAAGAATAACACTTCCAATTGTAAAACTGCGTACCTACAATACATTATATACTTTTCATAGATAGATTGATTAAAACTCACTGATGAGGGTCACCATTGTGGGCGGAAACGTGTGAAACAACTTAATTGGTATCAATTCACCTCACTTTAAAGCGAACAACGTACATCAACAATTTCTACAAAATAATAACTTCTTCAAACACTTACGTTTGTAAACTTAAATTAATTATTATCTCACTACAATTTGAAAGTGGATCAAGAGTGAAAAATTTTAGAAAAAACTGAAACATAGGAGAATAATTGTAAGAGAATATTATTATAAATAATAATAATAATAATAACTTGTTAAAATACTTTCTTTTGTTAACATGAATCAATTATTAATCCACCATAACTTAAAAGGGGAAAATTGTATAATTTTTCGTCGATAAAATGTTCATATATCATATTTATACATTATTAGATTGGAAATAATCTAATTTAATATATTGAAATGATTTTCTTGGACATATTCATTTGTTTGAATTAGGTATAGATATAAGTTGGAAGACAAAGGGATTATCTTCACAGGGGCGTAGCATCGAGGGCCCTAGCAACTTCAAATCCAGTGAGGGGTAGTGTCGCTGTACACTGGAAGGGGAAGGGTACGCAGGTAGCCGTCGAGGAAATGACGACTGCCCATTTTTAGACAGAGTGATAATACGACTACGCGGAAAAATGTGCATTGAATCAAGTAGACTGAATTACTTAGCTGATTTACAAGGTTGGTAACGTACAATACTCTGCGTGTGATACGTGATTTTCCACGCATATATTACTACGTATATTACCTCTTTAGTTTTCTACAAGTTTTGTTGTATATTACGTTCGAATGAAAAATTTCAGTGCGCATGCGTCAATACCGAAAAATACTTAAAATAATCTATTTTTTATGTAGGTCGTGGTTGCCGTTTCCACTTTTCAACTTTTCCTTACAGCAAACAGTAAATAAATATATCGAGGGGTTCTGAAGGAACAATGTGGGACCAATTGTGCTACAAACTCATAAAAGTTGAGAAAGGAAAAAATGCTGCTTTGCAGCGGCGGGCTAGATCTCTCAGCGCAGGGTGGCAGCATGTTTGAGGGCGCTTTTTTTAACAAAAAAAAAAGGTTGACAGCAGATTATTTACATTTTAAGACTCCCCCCTGTAGTCTTAATCGTAGAATTAAAATGATTTAAAATCATAGAAGTCGATTGGGTCCAATTGCTCAAAATATAGTTAATTCTGATTCCTTTAATTATTTTCAATAAAGCAATTAAAATGATTGAAAAATGACAAGAATTGATTCAATTTAATTCGAGGAAAACTATTAAATTTCATTAATTTATTAAGTTTTAATCGTATACTTAAAATTATTTAAAACTATAGGAATCGACTGGATTCAATTGCGCAAAATACAATTAATTTAGATTCTTCAAGTGTTATTAATAACGCAATTACAATGATCGAAAAGTGATAAAAATTGATTCAATATGATTAATGAAAAATATGTTCAATTTCATTCATAATACAAAATTATTTAAAGCTATAGAAACAGATAGGTATAAATCACGTAAAATGTAATTGATTCTCATTCCGCCAATTAATTTCTATAATGTGAGTAAAGTTATTGAAAAGTAATAGAATTTTATTGGGCTTATTTATAAAAAATTTATTGAATTTCATTAATTTTTATTCATTATTAAAATATAATTAAAGTTTATGCAAAATTATTCATATGGAGATGATTGAGATACGAACGATTATTGAACTAACCAATATTTATTGAAAATATTTTAAATCAAGAGAACTTCCTTTATTTTTAATAAATTTTAATAAGCCATTATTAGCAGGGTGTGTATATTCTTATGTTATAAAACGAAATTATTATTCTACTGTTATAAAACGAAATTATTATTCTACTGTTTTGAAAATTCAATGATAAGTCTTAAACTTTTTGTTCATTCACAAAACGTTGACAAATCTGGAAGAATATTTAAATGCAAGTTTAGCTGGTAAAGGATATATTTCGTTAATTTGAACATTCCAAACTTCAGCTCTTAACGAGTAATTTTGTCAAATCCTGTCAAAATTTTCGCAAAACTTCACCTTTATAAAATACATCTGTAATATTATATGTATACTTACGCATGTTAGGGGTTATATTGCTATCAATTAATAACAATATGTCAAGAAATGACAGAAACATGTACAATCCGTTCTGGCAAATACTGTATGCTTTATCAATTAATAATCAGCTGATCCAGCAGTATACGAAACTGAGAAAAAAAGTACTGTCGGTCATATATCACTGCTACCAATAGAAAATCTACACGCGTACACGCGCGCGTTTTTGAATGCCAGATGAGAAGATTTTTGGTTTTGCCTAATCAATTTTTCGGTATCTTTGTTTATACAAATATATTCGTGCACAAAGCTGTTCTAGGGGCGTCCAAGTGTCCTCAGGGGCGCCACACTAACAGGGTCGAGGACGAGCGCCCACATTGTGGGTCAACGACAGTCCGCCGCTGGTGCATTGTGCATCATTTGTGATAGTGCAATTCACAATACTGCAGAATCTAGAATTCTGGATAATTTTTCAGAGTAAATCTCGTAGAAAATAACAATATTTAAAAATTCTTTAAATTTTAATAAATGTTAAAGCAAACTGCTTTAGCGCGACCCTACATAATCACATATATAATATTATGCAATATGAACTATAATAATTATTATCGAAAGAATCAAACGACACTTTGCGAAATTTTTGTGTACTTTCTTCCGCTTAAAAAACTAATGCTTCCATGGAATTCCATTATGATGTTTGGTATTTCTTCCCAGTTCAGGCATAATTATTATTTTCAATTACTATAACGCATTTTACAGAATTCTTAATAATTATATTATATTTCAAAAATGAGTTTATGTAATCGTCAATACTGACGATACTAGTTTTGCAAGTCAGTTATTTTGTAAACGTAACTTAAAGAAGTTTTCTACTGTTTTCGACGTTTTTCTACTGCTTTCGACGTATATTACGCCGAAAACGTATTATATATAGAAAATATTCGAGTTACGCGTAACTGACCAATCCTGATGATTTGACTTGAAAAAAGCTTGTCTTTTCTTTATACAAGGGACCAATTTTCTAGAATTAAGAAAACAATAGAATCAGAACAAATGAAGATTTTTGTAAGGAGAAAATCTTTTTTTGCCATTAACCCTCCAACGTCTAGCGTGACGAATGAGTCACGGTAGGCATGTCTCACCAGGATTTTTTTCCTAGCCTTGCAGATCGCTGCAGGCGCCCTATCTCAATTTTCCCCGATCATTTGCGACCTGTACCATCAGTTTACCGCCAGCTTTCGTCAGTGAAACGTATCAAGTTATTTATTTCGATTTTTCGAAAACGTCATTTGCAACGAGATGGAAAAGGCTTTTGATTTGAAATTTGGTCCAAAGTAATATGGTGACTTGAACGCCTAGCGTGACGTATTCGTCACAACTCCCCACTCCTTTGGAACGAATGTTAAATTTTTTTCGGCATTTTTCCGGACTTCTACTAGACTAGTGGGGTACGATACATGACGAAATTTTAGGTTTTTCGCAAGAAAAAAAATTCTCGGCGTTGGTGGGTTAAGGTTATTCAAGCATTTTTGCACTTCATTTTTCTTTATTGCTTATTTCTTTTGGATATTTTATAATCTTTTTTAATATATAAAGTAAAAAAAGTGGCGAGGCATTTTGTAAATATGTAAAATTAAATTTGAAATTCCTTCTTATTAAAAAAATGTTTATTAAGTTTCTCGGAAATTTTCAATTTACCTTATAACTACTCATAAATCATCAGAAAGATGTGTTTTTCAAAGAAATATTGATTTTAATAACTTTTAGTTTAAATATGGTAGAGGCTCACCGTACGACTTAGTATGACGTTGCCTCAAAATATTTGGCCGAGATTTTGTAACCATGCTACAAGTGCTTCGATAGCGAAGTAGTTGGAGCACGCGTTAGAATACACTATTGTAGGTAGGTAGCGAATATATAAGTAGGTGCGATTATGTAAGTAACCGTGAGGATTTAATAATTATAAAATATAAAGATGATATAACAATGATTTCAAAAATCACTTGCTTTTTCCTTTGAGAAATCGTGTTTTAAATTTTCATAAACTCTCGCTCTGACACTGAGCGAAGAACGTCTTGTTTATAATTCGTCTATAAATTCAGATTTTTTAATCAGATCTGCCTTTTTAATTAATTCATTCATTCATTCGTTCATTATTAAAACTATGTTTTCTGATTCCATGCTTCCAATGTGAGAAAAAACGATGTATCTATTCCACTCATATCATAATTTTGGCAGATGATGTATACCCAGAAAAAAGTTCTTATTAAATTATAAAAAAACATTTTTTTGACTAGGTTCTTTTGATTCAACATAAAAATATTTTTATATTAAAAGAAAATTTATTTGATTTTAATAAATGACGTCACGTAATTTCTTCAATTTGAAGAAATTATTTGTTCAAATGATTTGTTTGATTTCAAACAAAATTCTTTTGATTCAAAAAAGTTACTAGCAAAAATGAAAGAAATAATTTCTTTAGAGTCAGTAATTTGAAATAAGCAAATTATTTCTTTAAATCAAAGAAAGATTTTCTTAATCCACATTACCAATGCGCCATGATATTGCGCAGATCAAATCCCTCTGACTATTTTACGTTAACGCGTCTTTCGGAACACGTGTTGTCTAATTTTTGCGAAGACGCGGAAGTGACGGTTCTTGGCAATAATTTAAATCGTTAAAATGTGTGTTAAAGAAGTGGGCAACATCCTTGCATCGCAGGGATTTGCAGAAAGCATAGCAGCTTTCTACCGTGTAAATAGATATTTTTATACGGCACGACCTAACCTCGTTTTTATGTAAATTTTTGTTCTTCTATGCACAATTTCGTCACAATTTATCTTTTCACCTTAAATTTTCGTGAGGAATTGTAAATTCGGAAAGAATAAAATTCATTTACAGACAAAAATATTGAAATAAACTTTTTTCCTCAATTATTATTTATTTATTCAAGTATTATTGGATTCAAATAAAATCTATATTCATTTAAAACTAACATGTTCTCTTTTTTCAACCAAAAAATTATTTCATTTAAAGAAATCTAAAGGTCAAATAAAAAATTATATTTCTTTGATTTAAAGAAATTTTTCATTTGAAGCAATCAAATATTTGTTCAATTCAAAGAAATATTCGGTTTGAAGGAACGAAATATTTCTTTGAATCTAATAAAAAGAGTTAACAAATAAATTTCTTTAAATCAAACAAATATTTTCTTAACCGTATATCAATACTAGAATTTCTTTGATTTAAATAAAGTTTCTTTGATTCAACAAAACTTTTTTCTTGGTATACATAGATTGATTACATAATATTTAATACTGGGACATGTCTCGTTAACTATAGAGGTTTGACGAGTTTGCTATTTAGCATTTATAAATTTTCATCTTTATAAAAATTAACATTAAAATTAAACTATGTAACATTGCAAAAATATATGAAATCGAATTCTTCTTCATTATTTATAGGCCTCGGAGCCACAAAACCCAAAACTGTTATTTATTAGTATACTGCTTTTTAAGAATTCCATAATGATAATGTACCCATAATGAATAGGAGTCTGTACACAAAATGCTATTCAAATAGTTTTAAACTATTTTATTTCTCTTCTTGCACTAAGCGTGTTATTATGACTTCATGAAAGATCAAATTCCCTTCTTTACTAGCGAATCTCATAACGTTTAAATACACTTTGCGCTTCGGAATGAGCTTCACGGAAATTTAATCGCCGATAAGATACATTAGAGAATTCTGGGTTATTCATCGAGCGTTCCAATTGTTCTTTAAGTTTAAAACAAAGGCGTATGATGCATCGTTATTGTTTTCTAAAGAAAATAGTTTCCCTTTTAGTTTGATATGCCGTCAGTTATACTTTAATGAGAAATTAAAATAAAAACACTCGGAACGTTCAAATTTCATAAGTGCATATCAAAGCCTTATAGTTATTGTGCTTTAAATGTGGAAGCGTTGACCTAAATGTTGATTTACAATTTCATTAGTATTGAGTTTTGAAATATTTTATTTGCACTGATAATTGAAAGAATTCTTGGACTCCATTTTCTTTGCATTTTTGGGGTTTCGTAGACAGAGATCGAAACCCTTATATTTTCACTTGGTTGTCCGTCCGTCCATCGTATTTGCACTTATATTTCTGGGACTTAGTGTTTTATTATCAATCTATTAAAACCCTTAAGTTTTTACAGTAGCAGTTTGAAATCAAAATATTAAATTTAAATATGTTAGATGATGGCGGATGTCTAATTTATACGGGCCCCTCTTAACATTTGGAAACCAGTTTCTTATATCTTACTTCTCTCGTTTTCAACCCGAGCAAATTTGTGCACGCTTAAGAAACCCACTTATTTAATTTGTTATCTAAAAATATATCGGGTGAAATAGAGCAAACATAATCCGCTTATTGACACCCCTTCTTTCTGCACCGAGAATTGAACAATCTCTAGATATATAAATCTGCGCTTAATATCAAAGTCGAGGATAAAAGTAGCATAAAATGTGGTCCTTTTAGAAGCCGGCGCCTTAGGTACTCGAATCATTCTCCCTACCAGGACAGTTCTATACATAGAGACATTTGAAGAATTGGCGATAAAACCGACAGAGAATTCATTCATTCATTTATTCATTCACTCGCCTCTGTTCTTCCTCCTCTTCTGTCCTCCCTCTTTCGCCTAACTCAAGAAAAAGAGAAAAGAAATTATAGGGAGAAGAGGGAGATGATCAGGACAGAGAAAAAATCGGGTTAGCAGCGGACCACATTTTTTTTATTCGCTTCATTTATTTAGTGGAAAAAAAGTTTCGAGAAGCAGAACCAGTCGACCTGTATCTGATATTTGAATGCGTTTTTTTATACGAGGCTTTACTTTGTGTGACCATACCGGCCACATGTTTTGACGAAGCTACGCCGTTTCCAAAATGAATTAGCATAAATTTCAAACCAACGACATATTCCACTTCTTTAATATCTTCCCACTTTTGCCTTTATGGATACAGTTGGCTATACAAAATTCTGCAAAAATAACTGCAGTACTTGTTTAAAATTTTCTCAATTGCTTTCCATGTTTCTTGATTTCCTCTCGAGAATTCAGTAGGTACCTAACTCGAATTTTTTTAAAAATATTTACAGATCTCTTAGACTCCTTGTATACTATCTGATTAAAAAAAGAGTAACAATTGTTGTTAAAAACGTACTTTAACTCTACCCACCTCATTTGAAATTTTGCATTGATATTTTTTATACCATAGTAATTGAATTCTTGTAGATATTATACACCATAAATTTTACATTTTTATTACTCAATATTAAGTTAAATTCATTTCAGCTAAACTTAACTTTCTAAGTTTTAGAGTTTCAAATTTTTTCCCATAATGTGAATTGTTTATTAGTATAATTTAATTTATAATAAAATTTTTAGAAGAAGTCAGGAGCCGTTAAAAAAATACGCAGCGCTTTTTCCTGACATTTC
>NC_046660.1:114180867-114196400 GCF_010883055.1 Belonocnema kinseyi | reverse complement strand
CCCCCCCCCCCCCTGAAGGCGTTACGTATTTTTTGAACGGCCCCTTTTTAAAAAAGTTAAAGCTTCTTTCGTTCGCGAGTCGCGATACTGACAGAACAGCGCATGATTTTGTTGGAATTATGATCTCTGCAAAACCAGAAGTCTTTAGGATTTTTGTATTGAAAGGTGAATTGAAAGGAATCTTTACATCTTGATAAAAAATATATCAGAGGTTTTATTATACAAAAAAAGAAAAGTCAATTTTCCCTATTAGTTGAAAAAACAGCATGTCAAAACAAATTTTTCAGCTTTTTTTCAAAAGAAAAATTGAATTAACTTTTGGCACCCTGTCTAGAAAGTTTTCTAATGCCAAAAATAATCTTCAAACCAAATCTCATACTTTTGTAAAAGTTGCAGCAAAGTTTGCAATATCTTCAGTGTACCATTTGGATTGCTACATGCTTTTGGATGGCGATAACATGTGGCCGACTGTTAAACACTGTTACAAATGCTATATCATCATTAACACTATAGTCACCTAATGACTACTTATCTCTGTACTGGTTTTACCTCGGATTTTACTCTCGAGCCACATCGAGGACCTTATGTCAAATTGCGATTAATATCGATAAAATAATATCCTAACGCTTATCACGAATAAATCGACGATCTCCTCCTAAAAGGGTATTTCGTTTTTTTTTTTTTTGGGTGAACTATGGTGATTTGAGTGATGCACTTGGAATATTAAATCTGATTCTTGTTTGACTTATAAACGCCATTTATTTGACAACATGCGATTGATCGTTGCAGATTATCTTTCCCGTCCGGCCACTCATCCTTCTCATTCTACGCTATGGTTTATCTTGTGGTAAGTTTTTTTTTTGTACACCTTGTAAATATTGTACTCATCACCTGTTTGCGAACACTGACTAACTACATATGATGATATGACGCTAAGACTGAACTGACAAATATTAATATAATAAGAATTTAATTTAATCTCCACATTGCAAAAATGCTCGAAGAAATCCGCGAATTATTTCCATATGAAGAAAACGCGAAAAAGTCCGCGATGATTAGTTCATTGACTCGAGGATTTCCCCGAGGAACTTACAAGTCCTCGCGCATGCATTTCCGACTGTTTTTTCCGTTCGAAAATAACTCGACGATTTTTTCCAAAGAGCTCTTCTCAGTTTTCATATTTAAACAAATTAATAACGTTTTCCTGATTGGCGACGTTTCTTACGGGTGATAGTTTCTTTTGCATCCTTTGATTCTCAGTCAGAAGAAGGTTTAATAGTCAGATTTGCATACTTATTCGCAATAAGACTAGAAGAACCTTGGAAGAAGTGCGCAATGAATTTAGAACTATATTTCTCGAGTATTCACCAGCAGCTGTTCACTTCTTAGAAGTGAAATGTAAAAAAGAAACTATAGAGATAACAAATATTTTATTTTTAGATTTGATCTACATATTCATTTTTTGACAAAATTACAAGGTTTTCAAAATATGAAACAAGAAATAAGTAAAAGGTTTTCACCATGAAAATGGAATTTTCAGCAATTTTCACATTCATTTTCGTAATCAGCGTGATAAAATATAGAAGTATACGGAGTTTTACATTAATCTGGAATATGCGCTTTTTGGAAGTTTATCCCCGGCTAGGGATTGTCCATATATTACGTAAGACGTTTTTCTGTTGTTTGAATAAAGACGAAAATAATATTTTTATCAAGTTGAAAAGGACACAGCGATATAAACAAAAGAAAAATGTCTTACGTAATATATGGACGATCCCCTATGGCCATACTTGTATATTTTAAGAATGTTTATGCTTTTTTCATTCGCCTTGAAGCAACGAAATCATGTTAACCAGACGAGGCGAGGGTACTTTTTGGGGACTTATTTTTTGAGATACCACCGCACCCCCTATTTTGTCAATTTAATTTTATATCCATGTGTTTTTAGCTTTGCGTTTATAAATATACGTAGAAAAACTTCCGAGCAAACAAAACTTATATTATCTGTTTTTTATGGAGTTTTTAAAAACGTTTAAAAAAAAGTCAAGCCAAACTATAAAACCCCATTAAAATGTTTACAACTACGACATCCATTAATTTTCCATCATTTTGCTTTTGGAAGCCCTCTTAAATTTTAAGATGATTATCATCTTTTTTTTATTTGCATGATTGTAATCTGGCAGCGTGGTGCTAGACTAGATAGCAGCATATGGTTCTGCAAATTTTTCTTGTACATATTTTATTGGCTGACTGTAAACGTGCGGAGAATAAGATTCAAATTACGCGAAGAGATTCCATTGAACTATCTTTTGGCCTCATTAACTCATTTTTTCTTTAAATTGGCATAACGTACCCTATGGTTCTAGGATCACGACATGATGTTTCATAAAATGCTACGGACTTTAATAAATTCGAGCATAAATTAGTTGTAATTTTTCTTTTTTTTTTTAGCTGTACCTGGAATTAAGGTTCACGTGGAAAGGTAGTAAATTATTGAAGAACGTCCTTCAATTTATCTGTTTATTATTGGCTTGGTTTACGGCGTTAACGAGGGTTTCAAACTACAAACACCACTGGAGTGATGTTCTAGCTGGTTCCGTTCTTGGAAGTGTCGTCGCAGTTATCGTGGTAAGAAACCTCATAATGCATTTTTTGCCTAAAGCAGAAAGCATTTCATCAAATGCTTTTACATACCAAACAAGACATTAAAATCTTTTACTATTGTTTAATAATAGTATATGTTTTTGGATTTATTTACAATCCTGCTGAACATATGCATTTAATAAACTATCATGAAAACTCATGTGGTATACCTACGCGCGAAACTACTTTGACTCTATTTTCTTTATTTTTTATATTTAAAATATGTTTTGAAAGTATTGCAAGTAGCTATATTTGGTCAATTTTTGAACTCGCGAAAAACTGCTAGGCATTTATAACTGCTATATAAAATTACGGTGCGTCATTACATTTTTCTAGAAAAATGCCCTATAAGGAAATTAGCAGGTCTGCCATAGGCTAATGTACTTTAAAAAATTCACAAATTGAGCTAAAAAGTGACTTAAAGTGACTAATTTTGAACAAAAAAGTGATTAAAAGTGACTAATGTTCACACGTAAGATGCTTGTTATGTCCATAGGAACACGTATTAACTCCAAAATTTCGATTTAATTACACCTATATTTGATGGGCTTGCTTTGACAAGCTTAGATGAAATTCTAGTTCTGAATTTGGGGATGAATACTAAGGTAACAATTTTCATGAATAAATTTTAGAAGACAAACAAACTGTAATTCATTTTATTAGAAGCTGAACAAACTTTTTATACAGCTACTACCATATTTATATTCAAAAATACTTCACGATTGGAATAAGAAAACCGGAAAATTTTCTTTTCTTTTTTGAGATAAAATCTAAAGTATCTTTTTTTCTTTTCTCTGCAGTCTTCTGGGTTTTATTAATTTCTTCTCGTTTTTCTTTCAGATCTTCCCACAATTTTCTTATTGCTTTTTGATATTTTTCCGGGAAAAGAAGCCAGAAAAATAATATAAGGTATTCTTAGAAAAACACAACCTAACTTTTGTTTTAAAGGATAAAGAATTTGGTCAATACATTTTCTAAGCTTATATTTTAAAGTCATGGTATTTTAAACCCAGAAGAACTATGGAGCAGTTCCCAATGCATTGTTAAAATTGGCGGAAATATATTTTTCATCTGCTTATTAGAAAGTGAAGTCAAATCGTAAATTTAAATAATAGTAGTACAAATACATATTTATTTTTACTTTTCATAGATTTTTGTAACTCCTATTTATTATTAAGTTCACAATTTTAATAGATAATGAGCAAGACAATACTGACGGTTTCTTAAAAATGTGACTAAATAGTGACTTGCGAAAAAATAAAGTGACTAAAAGTGACTCTGTGGAAGCCCTGGAAATTAGAGAACCAAATTTGAATTTCAATATGAGTTTTATGCGCGCTGGACATACAATTGTTTAAGACCCTCGTTCAATTGCCGAAGTTGGTTCGGTTATACTCGGTTGAGAGATGTCGCGATCTTACTAGATGGATAAGTATTTATCAGCTTATAATATGGTTATTAGTCCAGGCATCTGGTAGTTTTGTTCCAGAAAAAATCCTACTTGCAATGTTTTTAATGAGAAAGTTTCGTTAAGGAGTCCTTTTTGAGATATCAAAAATGCTAGAACAGATTAATTGCCGAACCGGGGGTTTTTTTTTTGTTGAAAACAGTTCAAAAAGTTACTTTTGCATGGACGGATAATTCCCATTGTATTTTAGAGCAAACCGTTGTGTATCTTTGCAAATAATTACTGCACGGAAAAGTATTCCACAGGTGAGTGAAGCTAGACTCAATTTTCTGTAATTAAAAAAAAAAGAACAATATCCTACCTATGATAGGTCATGAGTTATGGCCCCTCAAAGTTGGCCATTTTTGCCTGTTTTTACGGGCAAAGAAGTGGACTTTAGTTTTTTCTAACTAAAACCTGTAGAGGTCAGTTTACGTTGATTGTGCCAGAGGATGAAATAGAGCCTACAAAAATCTGCGTGTATCTAAAAAAAAGTCTTTTAGACCTATTATTTTGGGAATTGTAAGGTTTCAAAAATTTTATTTTATTTTTTTGCATTTTTGACAAAAATCGCAGAAGTTGTGTTTTTGGAAACTGCCTTATTTCCTGTGAATCCCACCACAATGTTCCTAGAGAATAAATTAAAGTGGAGCCAATTTGGCGTAAGATAAAAAAAAGTCTCCTAGCCTAAATAGGCTACGAGATATGACCTTAGAAAGTGCACTCTTCATGCATAGAGGCACCTGAGCATACCGTAAAGGAGAACTACGGTTCTATTTCGACATTTTTCTCACAAATAAGTGTATATGATTCATTCGTCATGTATAACACGTCTTTTGACATTGATAAATAAATAATTTTTTATAAAAAAGCTTGCCATAACTACTTATGTTTACTTTTTGGCCATTTATTAGAATTTTTGTGGCAAAAAAGTCATCGTAATTGATTAAAAATGTGAAATATGTTTTTTATCCATAAGCAAATATTTGTATTAATAGTTGTTTATAACAAAATATTGATATAACCACTGTTGAATACTTTTTGAATACTTTCGTGGCAAAAAAGTACTTATAATTTTTTTTAAATGTGATATATATTTTTTATCTATAAACAAATCGTTTTTGAATAATTGTTTATAACAATTTTGTCTAATAAATACATTCTCTGCATTCAATTTTATAATTACCTCCAAGACACTTGTATTTCTCAGTGATTTCCGTAAATTGTACATAATATGCTGTGTCCATTTTTCGCATTAAGAATAAGTAACTAATTGATAAGTTGAAAGTAATTGCATATCAAACGTAATTCAAAATTAAGAAAAAATTAATGAATGAAAAAAGTAATTACATAAACTGGTTGTATCTAAAAGTTCTTTAAATGAATTCATAAAATAGTTCAATTTATCAAAATTAAGTAATTAAGAAATAAATAGTTAATAAATAATTGGATGAAAACATTATTTATTATTGATTTTGGTAATGGAATGAATAATTGTCTTCATTCATCTGCTTGAAATTGTTTTCCCTTTCTTTTTACATGTTTGTACAAGTTAACCATTATAAATTTCCAAACTTGGTAAAGTTTTCTTGAGTGACTGTATTTTTATGACCTGCGAAGATGGCGAGAAAATTCCACGGGTAGAAGTAAAAAATATATATCACATTTTTAATTAATTATAAAGCTTTCGTGCTACAAAAGTATTCAAAAGTGATTGTGACAAGAGTTTATAATAAATAATTATTAAAAAAGTATATGCTTATTATTCAAAAAATGATTAATTTATCGATAAAAATATATATCACATCATTAATAAATGATAAGTACTTTTTTGCCACAAAAGTAGTCAAAACGTACTCAACAGTGGTTACAAAAATATTTTCTTGTAAACAATTATTAATAAAAATATGTGCTTATGGATAAAAAACATATTACACATTTTTAATCAATTACGATGACTTTTTTGCAAACAAAAATGCTAAAAAATGGCCAAAAAGTGAACATAAGTAGTGATATAAGAAGTTCTACTTTATGGTATGCTCAGGTGCCTCTATGCATGAAGAGTGCACTTTCCAAGGTCATATCTCGTAGCTTATTTGGGCTAGGACACTTTTTTTATCTAATGCCAAATTGGGTCCACTTTCATTTATTCTCTAGAAACTTTGTGGTGGGATCCACAGGAAATAAGGTATTTTCCAAAAACGCAACTTCTTCGATTTTTGTCAAAAATGCAAAAATTGAAATTTTTGAAACCTTACAATTCCGTAATAATAGGCCTAAAAGACTTTTTTTAGATATACGCAGATTTGTGTAGACTCTATTTCATCCTCTGGCACAATCAACGTAAACTGACCTCTACAGGTTTTATTTGGAAAAAACTAAAGTCCACTTCTTTGCCCGTAAAAACAGGCAAAAATGGCCAAATTTGAAGAGTCATAACTCATGACCTATCATAGGTAGGATATTGTTCTTTTTTTTTGTAATTACAGAAAATTGAGTCTTGTTTCATTCACCTGTGGAACACTTTTCCGTGCAGTAATTATTTGCAAAGATACACAACGGTTTGTTCTAAACTACAATGGGAATTATCCGTCCACGCAAAAGTAACTTTTTGAACTGTTTTCAACAAAAAAAAAACCGTTTTGGCAATTAATCGGTTCTAGCATTTTTGATATTTCAAAAAGGACCCCTTAACGAAACTTTCTCATTGAAAACATTGCAAGTAGGATTTTTTCTGGAATTTCACACTTTTTTCGACGTAATTCTTGGACTATATGTACTAGAGTGTGAAGAGCCCAGTCACATGGTATTATTGAAGGCGACTCTATAGAGTATCGACCACCCCCGCCCCCTGTCTCTTTCTCTTTCTCTTTCTCTTTGGAATTGAATTCAGCGCCCGAGAAAATCATAATTTTTTCTAGTTTTTTTTTTAACTAGTATTAAAATTTTAGCCTGAATATTACTTTTTCCCAGTTATTTAAATTTGGTTAAACAATTTTAATTGGTTTAAACAATTAATTATATCATAATTGCCAATTAATGGTATTTTATGAATGCTTTGGCTATTTTCTAGCTATTTATTGTTAAAAAGTTAGCTAATATGTTATAAATAAAATACCCTTAATTCGCAATTTTCTGTGGAAATAAAATTGTCCATAAGAAGAAAAATGGTTTGAACATTTAAAAAGTTATTAATAAATACGTAAATTATTGTATTGTATTTTTTATGAGGATCTATAAAAAAATAAGCTGGTTTGAGTGCGCCTACGACGCGCGACTGTTCATTCTCGCGCTTCGTGCTCGATAATACATTTATCTCGCGCTCCGCGCTCGGTCTTTGCATTACCCTCCACATTTGTGCACAGACCACAATGCGGAATTTTCTAGATTGTATGTTAAAAACTATTTTATCAAATTCCTATTACAATTTCTTTTTGTGTGTAAATTTCAACGAGGAATTCAATGGTGACCTTAATTTTGACCTTGAAGTTGACTTTCATGGCTTTTTGAAGGTCAACTTTTTTAAAAAATGGAAACCCCCTTTTTTACATCTGTAGTCGATAGAGCAGAAAATTCTACGTTCAGGTACGTACCCAAGTCATAGGTCAATTGTAACGTTCAAGGTCAGTTCGAGGTTATTTGAAATTAACAAAGTTTTCCAAGAGGTCAGTGTAATTCCTGAAGTAAATTTCATCGATAAATTCATTGGTGAGCTCTGTATTGATCTAGATTACAGCGTTTTGAATATTGTAAAATCATAAGGAAATTTTTCATTAAAAGTTCCAGGTGTTTTGGTGAGAGTTCTGTTTTTCCCCGAAGAGTTATACAGTCCTATACCGTTTTTCAATACGAATATTACGAATCGAAACTAAATTTACGTATTACGAGTACATACTTACTATCTTTCGCTAAAAGATTATTATGGCGCAAGCTAAACTTTCGGAACGAGAGAGGGTATCTGTATTAATGATGCGTGGTTGGGGAGATCGAGTTCGATCTTATGATCAAGTTCGTTTGCTTTTTAATCGCACTTTTTGCAATGGAGAAGGGTCAAATCCTGTCTCAAGATCAAAAATTAAAAGAACTGTAAGGCGCTTTATAAATCATGGATCTCTCAAGGACCTTCAGAGAACTGGTCGGTCAACATCTGCAGGATCTGAGGAGATGCAGATGAACATAGCCGAAGCATTTGTTGAAAACCCACACCTTAGTTTACGTCGCGCTAGTGATAAGCGTGACGTTGCTCCTAAGACAGTGCGAAATATTTTAAAAAGCATTAATTTCCATCCTTACAATGTTCATCTGGTACAAGAGCTCAATGAAGACGATCCTGATCGTCGGGTTGAATTTTCTGAAATTATGATGGACAGAATTGATAGATATCCTCTTTTCTTGTACAATGCAGTATTTTCAGATGAATCTACTTTCACTTTAAAAGGTGAAGTTAACAGGCAAAAGTGCAGATATTGGTCCGACACAAATCCTGATTGGATGTTGGAGAGTCACACACAATATCCACAAAAGATTAATGTTTGGGCCGGTATCTTGAATGATACATTGATAGGCCCTTTCTTCATCGATGGTAATCTCAATGCCCGTGCAAATAAAGAGCTTCTCAGAAACCAAATTGTACCAAGAATAAGGGAGATTACAGACGATAATTTTCAAAATATTTGGTTCCAGCAGGACGGAGCAGCGGCTCATTACGGTAGGGAGGTTCGAGCATATTTGGATACTCAGTTCCCTCAAAAGTGGATTGGAAGAAGGGGTGAAATCAAGTGGCCTGCTAGATCTCCTGATCTGACGCCTCTCGACTATTTTCTTTGGGCTTATTTAAAGAGCAAAGTATACTCAACGCAACCGCAAAGCTTAGACGAATTGCAGAATCGGATTCTGCAACAGGCTACTTTGATTGATAGGGAGATGATTCGTAATGCTGTAACTCAGTTTTACAATCGCATAGCTTTTTGTCAAGAAGCTCAAGGTTTTCAGTTGGAACATCTTCACTGAAGCGTGAGAGGCAAGGGGACTCACGATAATCAAGCACCCCGAAACGTGAGAGGCAAGGCGACTCACACTAATCAAGCACCTCGAAATGTGAGAGGCAAGGGGACTCATGCTAATGAAGATAGTATCAGTATTCTCTCAACAATATGCTGCCTGATGGTCAGCAGCTTTGACTTGTTAAGTGTGTGATAACGGGTCCGGAGTTCGCGCGCGAACTTTCGAACCTTGGCGGTAAAATTCCTACCAGAGTCAATCACACACTGAATGCGGGACGCGTACTGTTTTGCCCAGCCTATCTTTATGGCAAGTTGATGCATTCGTCTTTTGGTCTTATGATCAAACGTTGGTTTTGTTTTACGTTTCGCATCGGCCAAAGCTCTCGCTGCATTATACACACAATAATTGATAGCCCAGAGGTTGGATTCTCCGGAAAAATGTCCACGAAGCTCGTCATCCATTTCAGCCAGATCTTGAGGCTTGAGAGAAACCTTGGTGTTGATGTTTCTCCGGTTCATAAAGCATTGCTCTTCCTCTATTGGATGTCTGCCCGCGGTTGGTCTTAGCGTCGCCTCTCTTTCTCTTTTGCCGGCTTGTTTTAGCTGTGGTAGAGTAGGCGTTCCGCTTACATAACCCCTTTTTCGGAGTAGCTCAGCATGGTTTCGCAGACGTTGCTGCGAAAAGTGCGATAGCTCCGGGTGTTTCTCGCACCACAGAGCAAGTCGTGATTTAGTCGCTCCGTCCACCCAAAGGTCGCGAGATCTCGCCGTTCCATCGTATTGAATCCATTTTCATTGGCTCCCCCAGCTCTAGATTGGTCAGCATTGTTGGCTGACCCATTGTCGGGAGCCTTGCGCGTTCTGTTGTTCTCAACCGCACTTACTACAACTATGTTTGGTGTTGTCATTGTTGTTCCCACGAGAAGCTAGGGAAAGGGGTTCCTCCATCCTTGTAGAGCCCCGCATGCAAGGATAAGGCTGCGTACTCTGAGAAGTCGCCCGGTATCCCAGAGTCACCGTTCTAGACACCTCACCCAGGTGCCATTCTGCTTTCGGCACGGTTTTCACACCTCCGCTTGGGGGTTAATTCCTTCGGGATCACCCCTGGACAATTGCCCGCGACTGCTTATTTATTTTTATAACCATATTCAGCAGAAACCTTTGGCACAGGGACCCTCTATCCGCAACCCGAGGACGCGTTCGGTGGCTTTGTCATGGGCCCTTCGGTTTGATTCTAGAGGAATTAAAACCGAACCAAATGGCTCTCCAGCGGGGAATCGAACCCCGGTCTCCCGTGTGACAGGCGGGGATACATACCACTATACTACATATACATTAAATTCTATCAAATACTGTAATTCAAACCCCTCATAAACTACAATTATGAAGCAATGATGAACCTTTTTTTTTAATTTGACATTAAAGAAGGTTCTCAAAGCACCTACGGCCTTGACGATTACATTCTCATTGCCATAATCGCGCTTCGCGCTCTACTGTTCGATTATACATGTACTAATTTTTTTAAATGTTGGCTTATCGGAAAATACTGCTAAAATAGTTTTAAAATATATATGGTATTTAATGAAAATTTTTGGATCTATGAAAAAAATAATTTTTTCTATTTTTTGACGATTTTCAAATTTTTGAAAAGTATATAACTTTTCTAATTTTCGTAAAAATTAAAAATTTTATTTGGATAATTTGCAAGTCTTTTACACATCAATAAGAAACTTTGACGAAAATTTATAAAATTTCAACAACCAAAATTTCAAAATTTTGAAAATGCTCTCAATTTTTTAATTTTTGTTCGAAATATCTGATTAATGAACATAGCATTTATTTTGGGGACCTTCAGAAGCGCACCGAATGCGGACTCGATTGGACAAATTCTTCAAAAGTTAGCGTGGCTACAACGTTCAGGTAACCATACATACAGACATACAGACAGACACCGACAAAATTTTATGATTTTCGGATTCTGTCCGCACCGAAACGTAAAGACCTGTTAAAAACCAGAGATTGAAAAATTAGACGATTACATTACACTAACGTTTTTAATTTACATCCAAATTAAGAATGTCATTTGGATAATTTGCAAGTATTTTTGTCAAGTATCGGAGACATTGACCACATTTTCTGAAACTTGAAAAAAAATTGTCTAAAATGTTGAAAAGGCTCTAATTTTTAAAATTGTGTGCTAATCGAAAAATTCTGCTAAAATAGTTTGAAATGTATTTGGTATCTACTGAAAATTTTGAATAAAATTTTTGGATTTATTAAAAAAATAATTTCTTCTATTTTTTGAAAATTTTCGTAAATTTCCAACCAAAGAGATTAAATTTCTACCAAATATACAGACATATAGACAGACGTACAAACTGACGTACAGACAGACAGCGACAAAATGTTATGATTTTTGGATTCTGTGCGCGCCGAAACGTAAAGTTCCGTTAAAAACCAGAGATCAAAAATTTGGACGATTACATTACACTAACCTTTATTATTTTCATCCAAATTAAAAATGTCATTTGGATAATTTGCAAGTAATTTTGTGAAGTATCGGAGACATTGACAACATTTTCTGAAACTTGAAAAAAATTGTCTAAAATGTTGAAAAACCTCTAATTTTTTAAATTATGGGCTAATCGAAAAATTCGGGTAGAATAGTTTTGAAATATATTTAATATCTGGTGGAAATTTTTGGATCTATAAAAAAATAATTTTTTCTATTTTTTGAAAATCTTCAAATTTTTAAAAGTATATAACTTTTCTAATTTTCATAAAAATAAAAAATTTTATTTAGATAATTTGCAAGTCTTTTACCCATCTATAAGAAACTTTGACAAAAATTTATAAAATTTGAAAAAAAAAATTTGAAATTTTGAAAATGCTCTCAATTTTTTAATTTTGGTCCGAAATATCTGATTAAAAAACTTAGCCTTTATTTTGGGGACCTTCAGAAGTGTATCAAATGCGGACTCGATTGGATGAATCCTTCAAAAGTTAGCTCGGCTACAACATTCAGGTAATCATACATACAGACATACAAACATATAGACATACAGACAGACACCGATGAAAATTTATGGTTTTCGGATTCTGTGAGTGCCGAAACGTAAAGATCCGTTAAAAGCCAGAGATTGAAAATTCGGACGATTACATTACATTCTCAGGAATGAGAATGTAAAAAGTAATAATTAAGATCAATATTTCAAAGAATTGCACTTGCATGGGGTAGTTTTTGGGCACCATGAAGGGGACTCAGAAGGTTTGAAATTAAAAGATAATGATGGATTCGCATGCCTTGAAGAGTTTTCACGATATCATGAAAGCATAGCAGCCTATACTTTATTATACGTGCTCATAGCGCCTCTATTGAAACTTCGCGTTTCGATACCTGTAGAGCAGGTTGAAACACGGTCTTTGCACCCCTAGGGCAGTGGTCGGCAAACTTTTTGCTTAATTTTCATTTATGGTCAGGCTCCATCCGACTTAATTTTTTCTACTACTTTTCGGTCTATTCATGTACCTTAGCCTTCAGGGCTTACTCCAGAAAGGGTCTTTTGTCCACAGGCATGTCAAAGTAAGGAAATGTTAAAACTTTTAATTTTTCAACTAGCGATTTGAAAATAGCATTATCACCAACTACGAATTTTTCCGATTACAATGATATATTACCTGCCTAGAAAAGTTAAAAATTTGAAGGAGTTTAATATCAAAAAACATCAGCTTTACAGTCAACTTAATACTAAATACTTCTCAAATTTTCAACCTGTATAGACAAATTACATGTGTTTGGAAACGGAACAATACGTAGATTCCAAATATATTACTTTTAAGTCACTGATTGCAAAATTACGAATTTTTCAATCTTACATTTTTTTGCCATTTTCTAACAAAGGATCTCTGAGGAAAGGGGTGGTCTGGCCAAGCTCGCAGGTACTGCCCTGAAAGTAGGTCGTAGAGCAGCCAGGGTAGGGTACCCCGGTTCATTTTGACTAATCAACAATTTTTTATATATCAACAAAAAAAACTTTTTATAAATAATTACACATCGTCACCACTTTTCCAAGCACAGACTCTATTTTCTTAGCAACATAAACTAAAACTACATTTTAAATTACTCTTTGTAATGATACTTTACTAATAGATAAGACTATAGTTAATTATTTAAACATTTTTTGTTCACTGACTCTTTATACCTGTATTGCCCTGGTGGACATTTTTTTACAAAAATGCACAAAAAATTAAAACCATTTTTACAGGAATTCACAGATAAATACAGTAAATTACAATAAAAATTATAGGAAAGCACAATTGTTTTCTATTATTAGGACTAATTTTGTACTTTTTTTTATATTTGACTGTATATTGTATTTTATTGTATTTTCTATCAGAATTTACAAAAAAGTACAACTGAAAGAATATACACGAATTTACAGAAATCCTAGGTCGAAAAAGAAAAACTTTTTGACTGCAACTAAAAATTGAATAATTAAGAATGATTTGATCACGGTTCCTAAAATTTATAGATTCTAGAAGACACAAATGTTGTCATTTGAAGTTGCAAAAACTGATCTTCAAATTAAAACACTCAAAGTGTAATCATTTTTAATCTTAAACTTTTAAAATTAAAGCTCTAGATTTGTTATTCAAATGTTCGAAGATTTACGTGTATAAAATATAAAGTTCTAGCACTTTGTGGTGGAAAATGTCGTATTTTCGGTCAAAAATGCAATTCGTCGAAAGATAGTCTTTTTTGTTGAAAATTGAACTGTTTTGTTAAAAATACGTCTTTTTACAAAAATAATTTATGATTTTAAATGATTTCCTGAAGTCTCTATTTATTAATTATTGAAGAGTTATTATAGAAAACCACTATAAATATTAGTTGTTTTAATACTAAATGAATTTTACATTGACTATGTTATAAGCAGATGTAATTATAACTTAACTGTAATAATAAGAGATTAAAATATTTTTTTGTAATCATTCTTTAATAACTAAAAATTTTAGTTAATGCTAATACCGAAAAAATTAAAAATTATGTCTAAGAATTGTTTATTAATTAGAATACCAAAAAAGTTGACCAAAGATATGTTTTTCAAAACTAACAACTGTCATGTTAACCACATTATTAACTATTAAACTATATGTGTAAATATATTGTCTGAATAATTAACTAAAGAGGGACATCATCGTGTGCCGGAATGTCTTAAACAATTGTAATCTAACTTAATTAATTTTTACTCGGCACCACACAGTAAAAAAAGGATCAATTTTGTTGCAGAGCATTTTGCTGCAACGATCATTTGACTCTCGAGATCATAATGATCTGTCCATTCAGGACAAATTGATCGTATTTTTTGGTTCATTTGTTAGGCTAAACAAAATGGCCGCCAGTTCTTGGCGCTGGTGTGATAACGACATAACTTAAAAATTGTATCTACTGCACGTAAGTGACAACTACACTTAACAGGTGATATTTTCTAATATCAGATTTCATTATTTTTTCAACTTTTTAATTGCACTAAACGATCAGAAACCATAAAAAGCTTGCATATGAGCTAAAGTACTCTAAGAACGTCATCCATCTTGGTTTGGCTTTATACATGATCCCGAATTCGATCATTATGATCTTAAAAGTCGATCATTCACTCTGGCCGATCCAAATACTCTTGAATTCGGTATAATTTTTGTTGCATATAAAAATGACATTGATTTCGGTACTGTGCATACATTTTTATAAATGAGTTGAAACAGATCAGAACTTTAAAGAATGACAGCACTGTATGGTTTAGTGCTTTTATTTATTGAATTTAGAAGAAACCTTTAAAAACGAAACTCCAAAAGATATGTTTTCAAAAATCAGTGTGATCGGCTCATTACAATTATAGAACAAAGTAATAAAATGAGGGAAAAGAGAGAGACAGTAGAGTTAATCGTTGTTACCGTTCTCTTTATAGACTATAATGTAGATAACGCCTTATATAAATAAATATATGATGATGAAGTGAAGTTAGGTGATGGTTGAAGTGAAAATACCTAACATGTTGTTACAGAATATTTTAAAATTTAACAAATCTGCGAAACGTTATTTGAAATGTATTCTAATGGTAGGGGCATTTTTAACTCTAGGGTGCACAGGTAGATAGGCAAAAAGGTAGGGTCTACACTCTACAGCAGGGCTCACCAAAAGGCAGCCATTGGCTGCATTGGCTGCCAGTGGCAGTCAAAAGACTAGGTCAAACTGGCCCTAACAAATCTTGTCGTTCGACTGGTTTCTAGCCCTTCACGGTCATTATACCTCCCGCCGCGCCGGGCTTGAAAGACATTGCCCTTTCCAAAAATGAAATACAATTAGAAAAAAATATATCAGCGTTTGATTTAATAATATAAAAATAAATATAAACTTCTTATTGAATAATATTTATATATTT
>NC_046660.1:114177264-114180767 GCF_010883055.1 Belonocnema kinseyi | reverse complement strand
TCTAAAAAGAAGAAAATTTGATATTAAATCATCAAAATTTAAGAATTTTTAATGGAAAGTTTAAAAAATTAAGAATTCATAAATTTGAATAGATTTCTGACTAATGGTCTACTCTCTGAATATAAATCAGTGAAATTTCACAGATTGTGAGTGAAATTTCACTGATACAAATAACCTCTCTACTGGAATTGTTTCAATTCTTATATCGCCTATATTTAAACATTTTTGTATGAAAGCTTTGAAGTTTGAAAGCTTCCATTAAACAGTTGAACTAACGTCACATTAGCTTCAATCCGCTCTTCATTCACAAGTATTGAAAATTTTTAATAAAACCAACACACAATCTTTCCAGCAACTTAGGTAAATTATTTTTTAATCTTTACTTAAAGTTTGCACAAGATAAAGGAGAACGATAAGAACGAAGAAAAAGGTTTTGGCGACAATCGTTTCTCTCTTTTTTTTTAATGAATTTTCATTCAAAATTTTTCGAATTTTTCCTCCTTTTTAAAACTTAAATGACAGCTTCAATTTTCAGGTAAATTTGATTCACTTTCTCAATTAAAAATAAAATTGAAATTGGAAATTAAATGTATTGAAAATTCGAGTAAAAAGATTCAGACCCCCCGGCGTGAACGACGACGAGACGTAATTTACCGTGACCGTAACCCTTCGCTCGATTCCTGGAAAACGAAGAAAAAAATGACAGAAAAAATTGGTGGCAGCCATGCACTTGTCGTGGCAGCCAACACCTGCTTGAAGTGGCGAGCCCTGCTCTACCGGTACCTGAACTCGAATTTTCAATAGATTTGCTATGAAAAATAATATGCATTACTAAGAATATAACACAAAGATCGCAACTCGTGTGAATTCAGCCTTCGCTTCGCTCAGGCAGCACACTTCTCACTCTTTGCAATCGCAGTTTCTTCAAAAGCTTTCGCTTGGTTTTGGCTACCGGCTTGTCTGCAGCTTATAAATCGTTACAAAATGACTAAAAAATGAAAAATTGTAATTATAAATCAATGTTTTTCAATTTCATTAACACTGTTATTATTATTATACCATTAGGCCATTTTCCTTTCGGCATGGGCGTGACTTGCTCGGCGGGAAGGGGAGTAATGTGAGAAAGTAGGTATAGGTTTTTTAAATTGATCTAGAATTACCGTGCGACTTATTTAGGTAACATATTCTTTCCACAACACTGCTCCGATTCAGGTTGCTGATCAATCTTTGTAGCAATCACCCCAAGTGAAAAACCTCCCAAAGTCGGCATGTGAGGTTCCCCACTCGGGCCCATTAGTATCCAAGGTCTTTTGTTTCAGGCGTCATTTACTCTATATTGACATTTACTTTACCTTGATACACTTGTTTCGTTAGTCGTTCATCTTTCATTCTCTCAACATGTCCGAACCAGCTTCACCGATTCCTTGCCCGTGTGTCAACTAGTGTCTCTTCTGCAACACATTCTTTGAGGAATATCTCGTTACTCACTTTGTCCATCAGAGTTTACAAAATTTCAAAATACACACAAAAATCAACATTTTAAGCCAAATAACGCATGATAGGAAAAAATGTCACGAGAAGAAAAATGTTTCTTTTTCAATGCCCTACAAGATTGTTTAAACACATTTTTGATTTTTTCAAAAAAATTGAAAATTTAAATTTTGACAATAAAAAAAGAATGAAAAATAAAAAATTACATTTTGCGATTAAAATATCAAAATGGGTGAAAAGATGACTGATCAAAAATTGTGCATTTCAAAAAGATCCACAAATTTGTTATGGATAACTTTTCGATAGCATCTATATTTTGTGTTTTAATCGTGAAACACGATATTAACAATAAAAAATCAGCTCGCTGCGTGGGCACATTCTCATCACAACTTATGTTTTTTAATTTTCCTATTCGTCTTGTGTGTGGGTTTTCAAAAAATTTACTTTTTTTAATGTTCGTAATGCAATTTTTCACGATTCAAACAAATAACAGAACATTGGGAAGAAAAGTGACTGGTTTGGTTCAGGATAACGTACAGCCCACAGATCTTTACCAATTTCGACAAAAAAAATGGGAAAAAAGGCTAATAAGATATCTTAGAGAGTTTTCCAGCCTCATTTTTGAATTAGGTTTTCAATTTCTTATAGATTAACAAATATGACGAAAGAATGGCCTTTTTTCTAGTTGACTTTTCCAGTTCTCGTCAATAACAGGATAATGGTTGAAAGCGCTTAAGTTACATAAAATAGCATTAGTTAAGGATATTCCAATATTAGACAATATACAAAAAAAATCGGTTATCAACAAATTATTTGTTGAAAACATGTTTTCTACGATTTTCCATAAATACACATTTTTTCTAGTTATGTTGCAAGAAATTGGAATTGAAACAATATTGTGTAAAAAATTTCTTTTCTGATCATAATTGTTTATATCATAAAGAAATTGAATGTACAAATGCAGTAATCAGGCATTTTTCGACAGAAATATTCGTTTTTTTCTATGTCATTTTTTTCAATTCAGAAATTTATGATAATTTTATTAAAATTCATGATTTGTTGATTAATCTTATGATTTTGTGAACAAATCTTAAAAAATGCATTATTTGGGCGCTTGTCGAGAGAAAAATTCGGTTTTTTCACTGGCAGTCTTTTCAGTTGGGAAACTCATGACAATATCAGCAAAATTCATAATTTTTATATCAATTTTAAGATTTTTTTAAAACAAATTTAATAAACAAATGCATTATTAGGCCATCTATCGACGGAACAATTCTTTTTTGTTTCAATATCAGATTTTTAATTGGGATCTTCATAATAAATTCGGCAATATTCATGATGAGTTGACACATTTTATGATTTTTAAAAACAAGATTAATAAACAAATGCATTATTCGGGCATCTGTGGACAGAAAAAATAATTTTTTTTTTTCGATTTCAGTCGTTTTGATTGGGAAGTTCGTGATGATTTCAGCAAAATTCATAAGGGATTGATAAATTTTATATATTTTTAAAAACAAATTTAATAAACAAATGCATTATTCGAGCATCTGTCGATGGAAAATTTATTTTTTTCGGCATCCTAATTAAAACTGTTGACATACAAAAAAACTAATTCTTTTGTAAACAAATGCCTGATTAATGCATTTGTTTATCTAATTTGTTTAAAAAAGTAATAAAATTTATCAACTTATTATGAATGTTGCTGAAACTCTTATTAACTTCCCATCTGAAAACACTGGCATTGAAAAAACCGAATTTTTCTGCCGACAAATGCCCGAATAATGCATTTGTTTAAAAGATCATAAGATTAATAAAAAATTATGAATTTCGCTGCAAGTATCATAAAGTTCCGAATTGAAAAAAATGTGCATCGAAAAAAAAAAATTTCTGTCGAGAAATGCCTGATTACTGTATTTGTTCATAAAATGTTTCTTGCAATATAACTAGAAAATGGTATGATTATTGAAAAGCATACAAAAAATTTCAAAAAATAATTTGTTTATTGAATA
>NC_046660.1:114173637-114177164 GCF_010883055.1 Belonocnema kinseyi | reverse complement strand
TATCTTTAGCTAATATTACTTCATGAAACTTAGGCGATTTCAACACTTTTCCTGTTATTGACAAGCACTGTGAACGTCAAATTGATAAAATGGCCATTTTTTCGTCATATTTGTTTGTTTATTTATAAAAAATTGAAGACCTAATTGAAAAATCATGCTCGACAACACTCTTAGAAATCTTAACAGCTTTTTTCAAATTTTTTTGTTCAAATCGCTTAATATTTGTGGGCTCTACGTTTTTTTGAACCAAAAATGGAATATTTTACCCACTGTGGGCCGGGAATGTGAGAATGAGATCATATATGAACTCCCATCTAACACAACGCTGCTGAAGGTTGTTTGAAATTCTCAGCATAAAACACAAACCAGCTATGACTCTTGGTTGAAACTAACCGCCTCCCACCCCCGCCCCCAAACCCTCGTTAATCGAAGTTTTGTTGGTCACTAAGGTAGGGATTTAATTTAGAATTTGAAAAAAAGGTAAGGCTGGTGTTTCGACCGTATGTGCTACGGTGAAATCGTACAAATAAAATTGGAAATGAGTAAATTCAGTTTTTGGAAAACCGGCAGATGTTGCAGTAAAATGTTTAATAACAAACTTTTTTAAAGAATGCGCTTTTTTTAAAGAGACAATGAAACTACGTCTGTTTTAATACCAATGCATGTTATGAATTGTAATAATATACATTTATGGAAAATATATAAAAGTTGAGATACAAATTCAAGTGCGAAGCACGAGATACGTGACGAAAATGTATTCGTTAAAGCCGAAGGAGATTTAACAAAAAAAGTCACTAACACTAAATTACTGTTGTCGATGTTTTGACTTTAAGTTTAAAAAAATCTGTGCACAAGTGTAAGTAATATACAAAGACCGAGCGTGGAGCGCGAGGTAAATATATTATCGAGCGCGCCCTAGGCGCGCTCAAACTTGCGAGCGAAGCGAGGCGCGCACAGCGCGCTATGAGAATGTTCCCGCTAAGCGGGCGGATTTTTTTTTTGATAGATCCATGTCTCGCTGCCGTATAGCACAGTCTGTACAAATATAGAATTATGTATTGCTATTTTAGTTTTGTTTGATATAATTTTACTTCTGATAATGGGCCCAGATCTAACGATAACCTTCTTACCCTCGTTTATGCGCCTATCTAACTCCTCATCTATCGTTACATCGCTAGTGAATAAGCTATCAAGTCAAATGAACTTCTCAACTTGTTCAATTCTCTCATAATTTAATAAGATTTTGCATATTGTTATTCTTCGATTGATTCTGCCAAAGCAAGCCTGTCGTCCGCGAAACCTAACACACGTATATTTACTGTTCCGAGATCCACACCATCTTCGTCAAAGAGGGTCATTCCTTATACTGAATAGTCATGAGGACATAACGCATCCTTATCTAACACCTTGCATAATATCGAACCAGTCACTCAGTTTTCCATTTTTTAGAATATGGTGACGCCTTTCTAAAAAAAAATTGCAGAAATTTTGTATTTTATTAGGTTCTATGTACCTACCAATTTTGAGTAAGATATCTCATACGTAACATTTTTGAGGATTTTCTAATATCTTTAATTGTTTGGAGTATTTGATATATTTCATCATAAATAAAATGAACTTCTTGTATTTGTGTACTTCTACAGAAAAATCAATACTCAAATTTTGACTGAATGTGTGCGGTAATATATTCTCTTGTGAGTTTTCAGGATTTTATCACATCTATATTCTTTCCAATTAAAAAAAAAAAAAACATTCTATCATTAAAAATAGAATTTTTCAAATATGCGCACAGCTACAGCAAAATATTTTGGCACAATTAACGTTAAAATTTGACTGTAGGTGCGCTGTAATATTCCCTAGTGCATTTTTGTTTAGAATTTCGATGAAAATTAGAAAAGTTATGTACTTTTGAAAATTCTAAAAATGTTCAGAAAAATACAAAATAAATATTTTTCTAAAATATGAGAGAATTTCATTTAAATTCATCCCTAAATATCAAATATATTTAGAAACTATGTCAGTTAAATTTTTCGATTAAACAAAAATTTAGAAAGTTTGAGCTTTTTCAAAATTTGAATAAAAATTTTTTATGAGTTCTAGAAATTTTTGTCAAATTTTCTGATACGCGTCAAAAAGAATTGCAAATTATCCTAATGACATTTTTAAATTTGATAAAACTTCAAAAAGTTATATGCTTTTCAACATTTTGAAAATTTTCTAAAAAAGGAAAAACAAGTTTTTTAATAGGTTAGGAAATATCAATCCAAATTTCTACTAGATGTAAAATAAATGTTTTCCGATTCTATTATCATGAAATTTTTTAATTAGACTAAATTTCCAAAAAGTTGAGTCATTTTCAGAAATATGCAATTTTAATTTTGTAAGAGATCCATAGGTTTAAAACGTTATTTTTAGTTGATTTTTTAAAGATTTACAAATTATCTTGATGAAGTTTTTGAAGTGGACACGAATTATCGAGCGCGGAGCGCGAGTTTCGTAATGAGAATGTAATCGTCAAAGCCGTATGTGCTTTGACAACCCTCTTTAAAATCAAATCGAAAAAAATATAGTTACAATTTATAGCTGTAATTCCTCAGAAGTTTAAATCACAGTTTTCGATTTAAGTTATAGTATTCACAATGTTTGAAAAAATTTAGTTGAAGTGTACGCATTAAACGTACGAAAACGAGCGGGAAGCGCGAGAGCGTACCCGTGCGCCCTAGGCGCGCTCAAACTTGGCGCGCAGAGCGCAATGAGAATGTGCCCGTGAAGCAGGCATATTTTTTTTTCTATTTTTTGAAAAGTATATAATTTTTCTAATTTTCATCAAAATAAAAAAATTAATTTAGATAATTTGCAAACCTTTTACCCATCTATGAGAAGCTTTGACAAAAATTTTGAAATTTTGAAAATGCTCTCAATTTTGTAATTTTGATTGGAAATTTCTGATTAACGAACTTAACCTTCATTTTGGGGACCTTCAGAAGTGTATGCAATGCGGACTCGATTGGAAAAATCCTTCAAAAGTTAGCGTGGCTACAACATTCAGGTAACCATGCATACAGACATACAGACACCGAAAAATTGTATGATTTTCGGATTCTGTGCGTGCTGAAACGTAAAGATCCGTTAAAAACCAGAGATCGAATGTTTGGACGATTACATTACACTCTCATGAATGAGAATGTAAAAATGATTTTTTCAGCTTGGCGCATGTCTAAAGCAAAATACGTTATTCCAATTAACGTACAATTTTTACAGTAGGTGCGCAGTTCTATATTTAAGTGCTCTTTTTCAGGAATTAATAGTTATTTATAATAGTTTGAAAAATGATATGTTATATCTTGTCATGAAAAGTTGAATTTTTTTATCTGTTTGCGTGCGTGCAGGAAAATTTATTTTCTTGTAGTATGTATTAAGAATTTCTGAGTGGAAGCTTCTAATGTGTCCCCTAAGGGTTTACATTTTTCTTACACCTTCTCTATTCCTTTACACACCCTCCACACACTTACTTGGTGGTGGAAGGG
>NC_046660.1:114155345-114173537 GCF_010883055.1 Belonocnema kinseyi | reverse complement strand
CGAGACTCTTCCAGAGTGCGAGGCGGGAATCGAACCCGCAAGCCGAAGGAGTGGGTCCAAAGCCTACGCTTTAGCCCCCACGACCATCGTCCCACTTTTGTTAAGAATTTATAATATTAATATTATTTTGTAAATTTCTATACATTTCATTACATGAAATTGAAGTTATTATTGTCAGTGGCTAGTCGTATCACAAAGATTTGGCTATTCGTATATTCAATTATCGGTACGCGTAGTTAAGGTAAACGTCCCAGTAACTTCAAATATTTAGAAAATTGTTTTGGAACGATTATAAAAAAAATAATTGGTACTGATTGAAACATTAAATATCCTAGAAGATTATAAAAATTGTTTTTACATTATATTTATTATTACTTTTCATTTATCAACAATTAAAAGTAAAAAAGCACCGATATCCCAGTTTTCTTGATTTCCAAATCTGCCATGTACTAGTAATCATGAGTCGTTGTCCCAGTCTTCGTGAAAAAGGTTAAGCTTTCTTGAAATCAGTTTTTAGCGATTTAGAAGCGTATTTCACATGTGTTTTTGTATTTTAACTGTACTTTAATGAAATGAAAGGTGTATTATGTTTAGTTTTTATTTCAGTTAAAAATATTGTCGAATAAAATTGATATTTTATTTGTAAAAAATAAAGTGTCTAAAAAAATAACTCGAAATGTATACTTAAACTATGGAAGACCTAAATTTCCTACCTTTTTAAAATAAAGTTTTTAAAATAATATTGAGTTTTACAATGTCACATAAGCCAACTTTGTTTTACAAAATGGCTAAGTAAAACATAATTACGCGGGATACAAAAATCTACACACTGGTAATTTGTATAATTAACTTTTTTGCAACAGAAATTATAAACACAATGACGAAATTTGATAAATTGCAGTGACTGAAAAAATTATGTGGTTTTAAAGGCTATGTTCTGTTTTCATTGTCATAATATTAAAACTATCAATAATTATATTTCTATTACACAATTTTCTTTATATTATGCAGTATAGATTAATGTTAGCTAATGAAAAACTACTCAATGAATATTAATTTCACTGAAAAATAATAATAAACTAAAAAATCGCTAAAGTCATGCCAATATTTTACATCATATTTATTCAATTTTAGGCATTAATTTATATTACGATTACTGCTTATAGTTACAAGTTAGTTTTCCGATTTTATTTAACGCCTTTTTAAAATTTTGGACATGTGAGATAAATTCGGACATTTCTAAATTGATAGTTTAAATTACTTACGGTAGGTGGTTTTAACCACAATAGTTAGGGCTTGAACTTATTCCAGATTCTTGAAGCAGTTTTGAGTAATTTATCCTATCAATTTAGGAAATTTAAGGGTATCCAAGCTTACTCGGCATGTCCGAAATTACCACGTTTGACGATACTATACATATATTTAATGCAGTTTTCATTGATAAAACACGTATATACAATTTGTAAAAAAATGTATCATTGTTGCGTAGGAATAGTTTGTTTGATTAAAAATGGACCCTTTACAAGTTTAGAAGATGATGACTTATTCATTTCATACCTTCATCGCCAGTCAATTAATTAATTTTATTTATTTATTTGATACTATATAACTAGTATCACTCAAATTTTAGAACTTGTTTGTTATTTAAAAATTGTTACAACATCATTTAATTGTACAAAAATTAAATGTCAAGTCATCTTAAGATTCGTATTTACTAATTTAATTTTTTCTAATTCAGAAAGTTAGATAATATTCAAAATTAAGCATTTTTTCGTAATAAGACGCGTTTTGAAATAATATTTGGGTTTGTTCAAAAAATATGTAAACCTCTGGGGGGGGGGGAGTGATATCGAGCGTTACGCCAATGCTAAAAATTACTCATACTTACTATAGATAAAGTGTTTCGGATGGGTCAAACATGTCAGGAAAAAGCCTTACGTATTTATCTATCTTAGTTTTTGAGAAATATTATTAAGAACGTACGCCGTGGCGTGCCTAGCGTTCCGAAGAACATGGTATTTCATATCGTGTGCATCGTATCCGAGTACGTTTTTAATTATTTCTGTTTGAATTTTCGTTTAAAAAAGTATTTCTTTAGATCACGTGTTATTATGAATAATTAAAAAAAACATCTTGGTATAATTAAAATCACCAAAGTTGTAAAATTTTAAAGAAAAAGGACCAACATATTCAATTTTGAAAATCAACTCAATTTTTTTAATTCTTCAACAATTATTTTGGTTTTTCTTCTCGACATCTAAGAGAATGGATACTAGAATTTTCATAAAAATTACAAACCCCCGGGTAGAAATTATAACTTGGTTCTTAAGAGGCCCTGTCTAGATTTCCTATTTTCTATCGAGGCCCTAAAGTGGCAATCTATCGAGGGCGCAAGCGAAAGCCTCACGCTCGGCTAACGAGGTCATCAGTAGGAAACCCAATAAGGGCCTATTAATGGGGTCTTTATAGAATTTAGATAGTCCCTCCTCACACACTGTTATTCAAAAGCATATGCTATTGTTTCTTATTTTGTTGATTCAAATAAAATATTATTAAGTTATAAAAAAATGGATCATGCTTTAAATTCTGAAGTGTGATACTATGGTTGCATTAGTATTAAAGTTTAACCAGCACATTGCCATAATCTATTACCAGAAATTTTTGATTCAAAGAAGGAAAAAATAATCCAATTGTAAAATACATTTTCTTTGCAAAAGTGTAACTTAAGATTTTACACCTTTCTGTAGCCTCTGACAAACACTTCTCCGTTTTCTCGTATTTTTATCGACATTCGATTATTAACTATACTCCGCACGTTATTGTAAAACTAAACTTATTGTTAAATTTGACTAGAAAAGACTAATTACTAATAACTATAGAAAAACGCAGTTTCTTAAAATATCCGCAAGCGCCGAGAATCGAACGCACGCACCGCAGGCGTATAAGTTGGACGCCTAATCCCCATAGCTACGATGCCACACTGAGTGCGGTATCATAAATGCTTGACGGCATTCATCCGATACTTTAGAAATTAGGGAAAAAGGTTTTTGAAGCTCGATTTCTTATATATGATTTTTCAACGTACTTACGTGATTTCAAATTAAATCGATCTTTAAGAAAAATTCTTTTCAAAGTTTTAAGGCACCAAATGTTTATAATTTAAAAAAAAAATTAAATTTTTCAAAGTTTGCATCTCGGTTTGTTTTTCAATTTAATCTTTTTTAAATGTAAGTATAATTAAGGATAAGAGCATTAATGTACTTTTTTGCACTCACAGCTGTATTACCCGTTTTACCTGTCGAGGGCCTTACACGGTCCTCTCGAGAAAATCATTAATTGATAGAAATTATTTTTAAAATATATCTTTATGAATAAAGCTTTCTATCTAGTTTAATTAAAAAATATAGTGCTAAAAAGTGAGTATATAAATAATGTAAGACAAGTCGCACACGACAATAACCTGTCGAGGGCCAGCAGAGGGAAAGCCTAGATTCTTCGAGGTAGGAAATCTGGCTGCGGCCTTGTAAGAGCCAATATTTAGTTTAGGCATAAAGAGGTAATTTCGACCCGGGAAATGTATTAATTTATTCAGATGATTTGGCATGGAAATGCGCGTACTTGCCCAAGTTTTTGTATCATAGGTGTTTTTGATAGGATTTGAAATGTTTCGAAATAAGAAAAGTTTGATAATGAATTTTTTAATATGCAGTTTAATTTTGAATACTTCAAAAAACAACTATGAAATTTGTCATACAAAATTTTAATAAGCAAACTATTTTTTGGTTAGATTTGATTTATTACTGCAATTAGAAATCTCTTATACTTTAAGACATGTAAAGAAATTGTTTCTACCCTTTCGAAAATTGTTTTCAGGCGGTGAACGTGGCAGACCTCTTTAAGGTTAGAAGAACCACCACATCGGAGAAGCTGCACCCGGCTGCATACGATGTTGATGATGAAACACAGGTGAATAATGGTACACCTAATCGCGTCTGTTGACCTAACGAGCTCCCTCTCCGCTTGTTGCCATTAGCACAATCGTGATGTACTTTCTGATCAGTTTCGTGATCAGAAGCTTGGAAACATTTCGATTTCACAGTAACTCATCGATGCCACTGGCTATTTAAAAAAATCCATAATCGATATCAATCGTGGTGGAATTGACAAACGTTTCAGGATACCAACTTTACATCTATCAGGGGAACACTTCTACCTGTCACATCGCTATTGCATGTCTAGGAATCGTTGGTGCTTTTGCGCGTGCTTTGTACTCTTGTGTTCCGCTTCCTTTTGGGCGTTGCCTTTTTTACTCTGTACACGTGTTGTGAAACGAAGAAAGTATTAAGTTTATGCAGCGACGATAGAACGAAAAGTGGAGAGTGTTGATGGGAACTGTGATTTTTATTATTTAAGATAATTTCTCCATTCTGTTAGATTCACAGAGCTAACATTACTGCCGAAATTTCGACTTTATAGATTTAAGTTAAATTTGCTTTTCGTGAATTGTCATCAATTTCAATATGAATCGTTTTTGGGCGCAAAACAGACCAGTGCGCTAAGCGATACCCTAATAGCACGGAACGTTTGAGGAATACGCCTGGAACGTCCCCCGGACACCATGAGGACGGTCCAGCCACATCCCTGAAACGTGTAAAATGTCCGCTCGCTTGGAACGTTCCAGGAACGTCCCTCTGGTATCCGAATGGTACTTGTCGTTATTGTTATTGTTAAAAATAAATATCATGTAAACCATAAGAGATAGGTAAAAATAGATATTAGTTTTGAATATGGATGCCATATTATAGCCGTACTCGAACCTCACAAATTGCGTTTATTTTTACCTATGTATCTCTTACGGGCTACGAAATATTGACTGTTAAAAATAACGATAACGGTAAGTCCCCTTCAGATGTCCGCGTGACTTTCTAGACCCGTTTCTAGAACGATCCCGGCTATTATCAGTGTAGATTCTATTTTCATTCATATTATGGAAAACCCTACTGAATTTAAAAAAAAAACACTTTATATTTAATGCAGAAATCCGCACGAAATGGAGGGGGGGGGGTTTCTGATATTTGCCAATTATTTAAATAAATTTAAGATAATTAACCTAATAACTATGCTTATAGTTGGAAAAAGCAATAAAAAGTAATGCGGCCATACGGAAGCACAATATCAAAATTGTGTTTTGTCAAAATTGTACGTAACGAAAGTTTTGACATAATGCATGTAGAAATAATTGTCAAATATCCAAAAATGGCCCTTAATTTCGTTGAGATTCCTGATTTAGCGAATACGTTATCTTGAAAGATACCTTATCGTATTAATTTATTTTTAATAAATCATTTTATATATTATAATAGTAATTTTATTATATATACCTCAAAATATTTATTTTTTTTGTTATTGTCAAAAAATTGAATTCTTGAGGGCCGATTACTTCATCTCCATTCATTAATTCTTTTTATATTTATTCTTTATATTTTTATTATCAATCTCGTTATTCGTCCTTGAAAACGGTAAAATTGTAAATATCACTATTTAAAATTGATCATTTATGATGATGAATACGTAAGCAACAATACAATATTGTATTTTTGATTTCTATTCGAGTGCACATGTTCATCGCCATTGGAGATGTAAAGATTAGATACTTTTAAAAATTAAACCATTTTTCATCGTACCGTCAAACATATGAGGAAATGAATGCTTGAAATGAATCATTTACTTCGAAATATATTATTGTAATTACTTTAGACCTGGTTTATGTTCTCAGACAATGTGCATAATATGTGCGATTTATTTGTTGTTACTTTCAGTAGAAGTATTGTGTTTAAACATATTCGTTAATTATCAACATTTCGTAATCAATTTGACTTTCAACCATCGTTTTGGCTTGCTTAAAGAACGTAAATCAGTTTTAGAAATATATTTATACACACGTATTCTTACGTGGAATTTAAAAATATGATCCTATTTATTTAACTGAATATTAATTCTTTATTGTTTAATATTCTGATCGTTTGTAAACAGAATCGTTATGTTCGGTATACACTCCAGAAAAACCAAAGCGGTCTGAACTTTTTTGTCGATACTTCAAGTTTTTAGCAGTACAAATATGTAATAGTGGCAATAGATGGTTGTAACAATTATTGCGACTCTGATGTAAATTTTGGAGATATACAATTTTTGCAGAGAACTGTAAAAGGAATGATTGTATTTAAAAATGTGTTGTAAAATTTTGCCTTCTCTCCTTTAGAAAATTAAGTTTAGATACAGATTTTCTAAATCTTTGTTCACTATTATAGATTTTTATTCTATAAAATAATTTAAATTGCATTATAATCACGAAAAAGTTTATAATATTCTTATTACTTATCAAATATTATTGATTTATCTTCTAGGGAGAGTTCAGCCCTTTGCGATCATCGGAACCGCCCGGCTACGGCGGAATTAATGGTACTGGAGGTGACGGACCTTTAACTTGACAATAGATTAATTATAAGAACATTTAATATATGATTTGAAAATATAAAAGCTAATTTTTTTTTGGTTCGCGGGCACATTTGTGTTACGCGCAGATCGCCACTTCAAACGGCTGCCAAATTTGCTACTGCCAAAGTATGTCTAAACGGGTGAGTTGTTGAACGTAACATTTTAACCACATATTCTAAAGGCAATTACGCAGGTTTGTTCCGAGGGGTTTTTTTTCTAACAACTGGCGCGCTGAATACAGTATGGTCGGCGTAGAGCAGCAGCGGAAAGCGAGGGATCTAGAGTTCCTTAAGGGCATGTGATACTTACAGTTTCCCCGGCTTTTTTCCACAAAAATGAAAATTTTTAAAAACTGAATTCGGAGATGCTATAAAATATCATAACGGACGTCCCCAGGCTATTTTTTGAGGGATAATAACAAAAAAAATTAATTGTGCTAAATAAACATTTTATTCATATGCATTATTTTTGAGGTTACGTCGTTTTTCATCTCTGCCTTTTCAATAATCTGGAAATTATTTATGAACTAAACTTTTTTAATTGCCTGCAAACAAGGTTAGTTTCGGGAGATTAGTTACTATGTTTATTTGTAAGTCCAAAGTTTTCGGCCAAAAATATTGTGTGGTTTGGAAGTAATGCTCGGGTGAATTGTAACACACATAACCTCGAAATATACATGCACGTTGTTAGGAATATCAAAAATTTTTTGATAAAAAAACACAAAAAAAGTGTGTGGGGACTTACGTTGGCATGTTCGCTATCATTTACCAGATTTTGAAGGCAAAATATTTCTTATCCTAGGAAAAAAGCCGGGGGAATCTAACACTGAAGAAATGGATACTATTTCCTAAGCGTTGTGAAAATTAATCACATTTTGCTAAATTAAAACTTTTTTAAATTAACCTACAATAAAAGTGTGTGGGGACGTCCGTTAGCATGTTCGCTATCATTTCCCAAATTTTTAAGACAAAACATTTATTATTCTAGAGAAAAAGCCGGGGAACCTAAAACTGGTAAAATCGACAATTTTCTAAGTATCACATGCCCTTAATTCCCGAGAATTTAAGTTCAGGTTGTATAACCGAGAATATGACAGAATTTAGAAGAATTTACAAGAATTCAAGAGAATTTATTATTTTTCACAATAAAAGTTTTTCTACTTTAAAAGATAACTCTCTAACAAAATACTGGAATTTTCAACAAAATAATTGAATTCTTAACATAATAGTTGAATATTCAACCTAAAAAAACAAATTGTCAACAAAAAAGTGTCATAGTTTATATTTTAATTAAAACAGAATAAAATTCATACAACAAAAGAAAAGAATTTTATTCAAAAAGACGAATTTCCAACAAATAAATATTTTTCACTCAAAAAAATAAATAAAAGTTTATCTAAATTATTGAACCTTCAAACTAAAAGACAAATATTCGTCACAAAAATGAAAATTTTAAATAAAAAATATGACTTCAACAAAAAATTAATTTTCCACGAAACTGATGCATTTTCATGCAAAAAAATGAAATTTCAAACAAAGTATTTTTTACAACAAAAAACGCGAATTTTTAACCACAAAATATCAATCTTAAAAAAATGGAAAAGTTCCAATTTCTATTAAAATTTGAATTCTAAACAAAACAAAAAAGAAATATTTTCCACTGAACAGTTAAATTTTAAACCAGACATAAGCCTTGAACAAAAAAATTCACAATGTAGCTTAACTTTGACCAAAGTAGTTGAATTTTCAATTAAAAAAGATTAATTTATAACAAGATAATTAAACTTTTAACAAACGATATAACTTTTCAACTTAAAATATAAATCTTGCAAAAAAAGTGATTTCTTAACAAAGCCATTTAACTAGATGTTTTAAACAAATTAGTTTAATTATCAAGCAAAGAAGAACGATTTTTAACCAAAAAGTTGCATTTTCATACAAAAAATGAAATTATATGTATAACAGTTGAAGTTTAAAATCAAAAAGATCAATTTTCAAACAAATATATGAATTTTCTGTTGAAAACGATTTTAGTCCAGTTTTCACGATCAAACTAAGAATTTTTTAACAAGAAATAATTTTATACCAAAAAAATTCAATTTTCAATCCAAAAAGACGAATTTTTAACCAAAAACGATAACTTTTTAACAAAATTGTTGAATTCTATAGCAAATAGTTGCATTTTTATCAAAAAATATGAAATTTTTCTTAAAGCAAAATAATTTTTATTACAAAAAAGTTGAGTTTTCATCCAAAAAAGATTCCAGTTAACTCAGTCAATTCTCTTTTTAAATTTATTCACCTTGTTTAAACATTCTTCTTTTTAGTTAAAAATGTAAGTATTCTAATTAAATAGTAATAATAATTTTCGTTAAAAATTAATCTCGTAGGTTAAAAATAAAATTACTACTTGACTGAAAGTTCAACTCTTTTGTTAAAAAATAAGCTGTTTGATCGAAAACTTGTTTTTTTCTTTGGATAAAAAGGCATTTTTTGCCGTAAATTTAAGTATTATGTTCTCTACCAAACGGTTACTTTTTTATCAAAAAAAATATCAATCTTGTACTAAAACAAATGAATTTGTAATAAGAAACACATTTTTTTTGTAAGTGGAACTATCCAGAAAATATATTTTTAAATATTCAATTTTCAACACCAAAAGTGAATTTTCGACGAAATAGTTAAGTTTTCAAGTAAACAGTATAACCAAAGATATTATAACATAGATGTGGCAAATGGCGGCGGAGTGGGGGGAAAATATATATAGCTACTACTTTCGTCGGGTGCGTAGCTACTGCCCTCTTTGTACTACCTTGCTCCTTCTTTCTCTGTAGGTAAAATCGTTGCTCTCAGAGTAGCATGTTAAATCTATATTATCCGTTGCTCCTCGTAGCAAATCCCTGTCTTACATGAACATAGGAAACAAGCGACTAGGCATGCCATTGTGGGGGTGATGCAATGAGGGGGGAGGTCCGCCACCTTTTGATGTCCCGCGACAAACATGGCAGCGCCCATATGTCTATGTTTTCATGCACAGTTTGTCGGCAAAAATGGTCATGCGCATAATCAAATGGCACATCGTAAGATGGCGGCTCACCCCACTCATGGAATCCCCCCCCCTCCCGTGGATTCAATCCCGCTCGTCCAAGTTAGGATGGCATGCCTAGTCTCGTGTTTCCTATGTACATGCTGTCTCAGCAAAGATTTCTCTAAATACCGATAAAGTAGAAGCAGGGGTTCTGACATGATTTACAAAATAACAAATTACTATAAAATTATAATACGTTTGCAATTCTAATCCTTATTTTATTTGTGAAATTAGTGACCATATTAAATGTTCGCCACATAAATTAATTTTAATGCTAATTTTGCAATTAAGTAAATATTTATTTTTTGAATTGGTATTACATAAATCCGGTCTATTAAGATGAAATAATATAAATGTTTATTTAAAATGGATAAAGAAACACGTGTTACATTTTCAATTCCTTGCGGCAACTTTTTATTAAATAATTCGATACAATTTAATCAATATTGATCCTATAGATTAGAAGTAAACTGCACGAATCGATTCTATGTACGAAATAATTCCATAAACTTACTAAAATTGCACTATTATTCGAAACTTTTTATTTTCTCTACAAATGTATAACTTTTAAGGTTGCAGTATTTTAAATCAAAATTCTGCTATTATTTCGCAAGGATAAAAATCAAATAATTTCCAAATTTATTAAGTTGATCGCTTAAATGTGGAACGCTTGCAAAGTTAAAATAAATCGAATCTATGACCGATAAAGATAATATGATTTCGAATTTAAAGCCTTCAATGATAAATGATTTTTAATTAAAACCATGAAAATTAGGACATTTTATTTTAAATTAGAATTCAGAATTTTAAATAGAAAACGTTCTAATAGAAATAATTTTAAGATAAAAAACAAATACATTAGAACTTGTAATTAAAATTACAATTCTAATGAATAAAATAAGTCTTAACTCATTAAAATATGGATTAATTTTTACATTCTCATCATTTATGGTTGAGAAAGTATTATAACAGGCCGGAAAGCTACACCTCAGTGTTTAAACGATTTCCACGTTTTGAGACACCCTGAAGTCGACAAAGAAGTTTTGACTATGGCGTTTGTCTGTATGTCTGTGAATATCATAACTATGTTTTATTTCTCAAAAATACTACGCTAAAAATCCTAAAAAATTTATTCAATGCTTTTTTTGTTAGAATTGTACTTTCGGTTTTACTTATCGAAACTTTCCGAAAATTTTCGAAATTGTTTAAAATCATTAAGATATATGAAATTTCTTAAAATCTTGTAAAAAATGTGCAATAATATAAAATATTTGAAATGTTTATATAATCCTTTAAACACTTCGATATTTTTGTGAATTTTTTTAAATCTTTCAAAGTATGTAAAATCTATATACATGAAAATAAAAAAGTCTAGGAGGCTCTATACATACTTTTTTGCAGTATAGAAAAACTTTCTTATGTTCAAAATATATTACTTTTATACATGAATATACAAATTTAAAATCGACTGTGAAATAATCATACGAGTTTATGAGTCTTATGACTGACTGATCTAATATGCATTTCTTATAGATTCAAATTTCATACAATTTTGAAAACATAGTACTCAAAGTGATTCAAGTAGGTATGCACATTCGATTTTAAAAATATTCCAACAAATATATATTTTATTTATGAAACGTAGAAAATGGACGCCGCAAAATTTGGAAATAGTACTTGAAAAAATTAAAAAATTAAATTAGTGTTAAATTTCTTAAACTCCAAATGACTTGAAAATATACTTATCTTTTTACCTTTCTGTTTCATATATTCTATTCTTATACTTAGCAAAGTAAATGTTTCATTGGAACAAAATGAAATGCTAACACAGTGAACTTAAATCTTTGAAAAAATCGAAACATAGTCGTGTTTGATATCAAATCAATCAGGAATCGACAAATAAGCATAATATGTAATCATATTTCAACTTTAACTATTCATTAAAGAACGCTAATGAGCATTAGCGCGTCAGGGTGGAAAAAGAACGTTCCTGCGAGCTTTACGCTCCACTAGCGCACATCTGTCGCATTCCTCGCAAAAACCGAGGCGATACCGATGACGGAGGATTCGGGAAAACGAGACGGAATCGAGGCTTCGATGTTTTGAAATTCCGGAAGCTAAAATTTGGCCAGATTTGAACTCTTATTAATTAATTTCATAATTTAGGTTTGTTTCTCAAACAATCGCATTTCTCAAAATTATTCCTAAATGATTTTGCACTTCCAGTCCAAAAGTATGAATAGTCTCATTCCTATAACTTAATTTTAAATCTCAATAAAAAACAACATACATTTTTTAAGGCTCAACTAATTTTTTTATGAAAGTTAATTAGAAATACTAGATGAACACAAAAAAAGCAGAAGATGAAGGATTTTCATGGATTCAAAATCAGAAGGGTGGTTTTCAAAATCTAACTTTAGAAATGTTGAGGAGGGGCCAAAACAGAAAATTACATTTGCTGAAGTGTGGAAAAATTTTTAAACTGATTTAAGAAAATTATAAAAATAATTATTCTGTCCTTTAAAATTAATATGTTTGATATTATCGACCCCATACGTTTTGCTGCTTGTACATCTGTCTTATTTTTAGCAACTTAAGCCCAATTTCCAAACCCAATTAGAAGCTCATACGTGTGATTCATTTTTTGTTTAATAACTTTGATTTGCACACGGCTTCGCATGGGTACCCTCTGACGAGGCAGAATGAATTATTGTGCACAACTTTTCATATATTACAATAGGTATAATATACAATAATACTATTGATTATATGTTCGACAATGAGTGATTAGTCACAGTAAAATATATGGATAAGTATATTGCAAGAGAAAATATAGTACAGAAAATTTTGATGAAGCAAAATATTCAACTGAAATGATTATGAAATTACTGGAAGAAATTAAAAAGAAGAAATAATTGCTGAGACTAATATGAATGAAAGTTTTTACCATTATAACGTTTTAACTTTGTTTCAATTCCTATTAAATATATAGTGCATACAGTTTCTTATAAAAATTATATTCTTTAACATTAAAATTGTTTAAATAATTAATAGGTCTTGCAAATTTGCAATGCAACATAGAAACGAGTCATCCGAGAGACATTCTTGGTTGAGTCCCTAAACAAATTAACTTCTAGAAAAAAAGGCGAACTCTTAATTTTTTAAATTAAAATTGTTTAAATAATTCATAGGTCTTGCAAATTTGCAAAGCAACATAGAAACGAGTCTCCCGATAGGCATTCTCAGTTGAGTCCCTAAACAAATTAACTTGTTGGAAAAAGGGCAAACTCTTAATTTTTTAATTAAAATTGTTTAAATAATAAATATATCTTGTAAAGTTTATTTCTGTACTAAAATTATGAGCCTTCAGCCACAAAGAATATATTTTTAACAAAAAGCGAAATATATTTTCGACTGAAACAGTTGATTTTTCAACCTATTGCAACAAAGCATAGTAACATATTGCAACAAAACATTTAAGCAGCTGCAGTGGATTTGAGATAAATTTACTGAACCATTTTTCAGGGAGGGGGAGGGGGGGTTACCCAGGTGGCCAGGTAGGAATTGGCGTCTGCCCGTAACAATATGCAATTATTACTTTCGTTATTTTTGGCTTACTTCTACCAAAGATCTCCTACCCAGCCCTTCTTTCGATTAAACCAATATATCAAGTCTTATTTGTAAATGATTGATAACAAAATTATGTCTTTTAAAATGTCCTTTCAACTTTTGTACGCATCTGTCGTCTTTTGGCTTAAAATTTGAATTTTCGATTTTTGCATTGAATTTTCGATGGATAAAACCATAACTGTTGGTCCTGAAACGTTAAGATCCGCTGAAAAACTAAGGTTTGAAATTTTGGACGATTCTAATACTTTCGAAATTATAAATGATGAAAGTGCAAAAAAATTGGAAAATACATTCTTTTAAATAATATTAATGTTAGTACCGCATTCCTAAGATTTCAAGCTAAATGAAATTGCATTGTCAACAAAAGAGTTGAGTTTTGTAGCTAAATAGGCAAAAGGTTTAAAAACCATTCGAGTTTCTTAAACCATAAAGTTGAATTTTTAAACAAAACAAAAAAATGTTCCACCCAATATTGGATTTTCAAACCAACGCAATTAATTTTGAACGAAATAGTTGCACATAAAACCAAATGGTTGAAGTTTCAAGAAAAAAATACGTATTTTCAAGACAAAAGTTTCATCTTCTACCAAGCTCTTGATGTTTCAAGCAATAAATATTACTTTTTTACCGCAACAGATAATTTTTCAACTGAAAAGGATTAATTCTCTATTCAACAAACCTTTTGAATTTTCGACTAATAAAGATGGCTCTTTAACCAAACAGTCGATTTTTCATAATATATTATAATTTTCATAAAAATAATTATATTTTTCACCAAACAGTAGAATTTTCAAACAAAAGAGATGGGTTCTAAACCCTGACTATAACCGTAGAATTTTCAAATATAAGGAATTAACTTTGGTGAAAATTTGGTTGGTTATGAAAAACAAACAATACGTGTTTCATTTTTTGTATTGTAAAAAATAGATTTGAGCCACAAACAATTCCGTTACATTGCAAGGACCTGTCTGCCCGGATTTTATATTTGAAATCGGTATTTTTTTATCTTTAAAAAAAAAGGTTTTTTATATTTAAGATTTTGACATTTTTCGTCTTAATCAATGAATATAACCCAATGCACCTGAAAACTTGCCAATAATGATATAGACTTAATTATAGGTACATATATGCCGATTTTTTTAAATCTAATAAATATATATAATACATCTGGGATTGCTATACAATATGCATGGATCAAAATTTACATTTTATAGGTTATGTGAATAATGTTAAAAGTAAATAATGTAAAAACAAACATATCACTATCAAAATTCGGAAAAAATATTCTTCAATGCAAAGAAAAGTTCTGTGAATTAACGAAATATATTTGAACGAACTGTATCTTTAATTCAAGACAAATATTTGTCTGATATTTTCATAAATGTTTACAGTTGAAATTAAATGCAATTTTGTTCAACTTTGATTAATATTTGTTTGTTTGATGATTGCTCATGGCGTGGTATTGGCATTTGATATTCTAATATGAGTACCCAGTGGACACAAAATTTACGACTTATGACTTATTTACGATATCGTAAATGCACCTTAACGACATGGACATAGGATGTTGTAAAGTTACCGTAAAGATGTCGTAACGATGTCGTAAAGATATCCGCAAACTTTGTGCCCACTGGGTATATTTATCGTGCTCGATTTCTAAAACAAAAACAACGTAGCACTATTTCATTCACAACTTTTTACTGTAACTTAGATTTACAGACATTATTAATTTTGAAATTATACAGTCTAATTTAAAAAATTTGAAATTAAAGTGATATGACTTAGAAAATACGCCAAGTTCAAGACGGTTGTGTTTAAAATTGTGCAATTTTAAAGGTTTGGTTTCAAACGTCTTGAAGTTACAAACATTATATTTAATTATAATCTTTATTCTAAGAGTATTTCATGAAAGATATCTAATTATCTCTCCAAATCACTAATTGAGTTTCATAATTTTTGAAAATCATTTTCGAGTTTTATTTTTTATGGTTTTTTCTTGTAAGTTGAGTAATTGACATTATCCAGAAAAAGATTACAATAACATTTTTAAGATAGATATATTATGTAAATATTTATAACTTAAGAATACGTCGAAATATTTCGATTCTTTTCGCAATATCGTCTTAAAGAACTTCAAAAAATAGTTAATCTTGGGGCACCACGAGGTTCACTCCAATGTTAAACTTACACAGACCTTATACAGAAAAAGCGACCGGAGGGGGACCAAACTGTCAGGAAAAAGCGTTAAGTATGTTTTGAACGGCCTGCATATATATGAGGTGTCAAAAAATGGTCTCTTCAAAGTATATATATATCATTCGACACATAATTTCATGAAACGTATAGATTCATAAAGTCTCAGAAAATTATTTTTGGTGCCTGTTTTGAAAATCTTAAAAATCAGTTGTATCTGGATGGTCTGAAAGATCTAAAATCTAAAATTCTATCGAAGAACCTACTATCGGCGAGAAATCTATAGGCATCTGCCTTTGAAGCTTAACAACTCAGTCAAAAAAAATGCTAGCGCAAGAAAAAAACACTCATTTAAAAGCTGAAAGTGTTATACGTTAATGGGATTGAAGACGTTTATGTAAAAAATTTTTTGTGCTTAGCAGACTGAAAAATGTAAAATAAAGTAATGATTTTTGGGTACATTTGAGAATAGTCAAGTTTAGAGCATTATTTCTTATACAAGGGACGATGGGAAAAATTTGAAAAAATTCATGAGTTTGAGGAAAACTGTTGTAAACCAGTTTCAGTTGAGAAATTTAAAAAAATAAGAATTCTTGCTTAAAAGCACAAAAATGTGCAACTATATTATCTTCAGTTCTAATGCAGATATTAAAGCGATTCAAACTGCAAACTGTAATTCATAGGCTCTGCATTTATTTTCAATCACCCGGAAGGATGTGTTAATCTTCTTTTTTGTGAAAATCGCGATATTTTTAGAACTTTTTTTTGTTGGAAAACAAGTGACAGAAAGCAGAGGGGGCCCTTTTTTGTTTTACTGCTGACCGCTGGTGCCATTCTTCGGCCCCTAGTTCTGAATGCTTGGATGACACCTGGCCACGGGTCAAAGAAAGAGACCAGCGGTCGGCAGTAAAAAAAAACGGGCCCCTGCTTTCTGTCACTTGTTATACAAAAAAAAAAAATGTCTCAAAATATCGCGATTTTCACAAAAAAGAAGACTAACACATCCTTCCGGGTGATTGAAAATAAATACAGAGCCTATCAATTACAGTTTGCAGTTTGAATCGCTTTAATATCTGTATTAGAACTGAAGATAACATAGTTGCACATTTTTGTGCTTTTAAGCAACAATTTTTATTTTTTTTTAATTTCTCAAACTGAAACTGGTTCACAACAGTTTTCCTCAAACTCATGAATTTTTTTAAATATTTCCCATCGTCCCTTGTATAAGAAATAATGCTCTAAACTTGACTGTTCTCAAATGTACCCAAAAATCCTTACTTTTTTTTACATTTTTCAGTCTGCTAAGCACAAAAATTTTTTTACATAAACGTCTTTAAGCTCATTACCGTAGAAAACTTTTAGTTTTTAAATGACTTTTTTTTATTGCGCTAGCATTTTTTTGACTGAGTTGTTAAGCTTCAAAGGCAGATGCCTATAATTTTCTTGTCGATAGTAAAACCTCATGGACGGAAAGTGGCCTGGAAATTTTTACTCAATATCTTCTGTTAGCTTCAGTAAATTTCCCGAGTACCCCATCCTTTGTAGTCCAGACGCCAACCCTATTTCCGTCAGATCGGCGAGGTCCATTCGATTTTTTTTTAGTCTTATGTAAAATGATTTCCTGATTCCAAGAACGTGTAGCAAAACTCTGGAAAATGTGACGTTCTCGACATATTCGCAATTAATTATTTTTGTATAAATGTTTGATTAAACATTTAAAATTTGAATTTTTTGAAATTTTGTTCTCCTCTTGTTAGACAAGTAATAAGTGACAAAAATACTTTGATCAATAATCAAAAAAGTATTTCACGGATGGAAAAAAGTAAGGATATTTTGAAAGTGCCAACTGAAATACACAATTTTGTAATGAACACTGTTCCTCTAAAGTTAATAATTTGCAAGATAACAGAGCTTTTGTTGTAAGTCATTTTGTCACGTTACAATAAATAGTAATTTTTCATTAAGCAAATTACTATTAGAGGCAAAATTTCTGCAAGAAACTCAAATACTTGATAAATTGAAGTTTATCATAAATGATCATTAAATTGTTTAAATTTATGCAAATTGAGATGATTGCTTAATTTGTTCACTTTGAGTTGATATGATTCATTCTAAAAAAGAGATAAAGGTGTGAAAATTGGTGTAATTATTCTTTGAAGCAGTGAAAATATTGCGGTATAAGCGAAAATTTCACAATTTAAATATAAGGACCCACACAATTGTTTAAACTTTGAGCCCCTATCTCTGCTTCTGCTTGTGGTAGAAAGACGGGGTAAAAACTGAAAATGTTAAAAAATTACTACGAATTAAGTCTTATCAATTAATTTATTGTTTTTTTATTCCTTGAAAAGTTATTAAACTCTACTTTGTTCTGAAGGATGATGCCGAGGGGCGCACATGGCTGGCAGCCCCTAACCCCAAAGGCGTAGGGGCCGTAGATGTTATGCAAGGGTTACGGGGGCACATTGAAACTGTATCAAAGATTTCGACAACGTAAAAACGAATCGTTTACTCTATCACAGAATTAATATATACCGAAATATAACTTTTTAAACAACTGTTATTATATTCTAAAAGTTTCATTGTGAACTTTGTGATTTTATTAATTACTTATAGTTCACTTTATCATTGTATATACAATGGTTAAAAGTGCGTGCATTATTTGTAATTTATATTTACATAATAATACAGTCTGTCGAGTTAAAGCGTGGGTGGCTTTACTCGCAGTCGGTAAGGTGTATCGACATGATTTTGGTGTCAAAATATTAAGAAGAGCTCCCTCTTTCA
>NC_046660.1:114153707-114155245 GCF_010883055.1 Belonocnema kinseyi | reverse complement strand
GGAGCTCTTCTTAATATTTTGACACCAAAATCATGTCGATACACCTTACCGACTGCGAGTAAAGCCACCCACGCTTTAACTTGACAGACTGTATAATAATTTCATAACAACGTATAGTACTAATATTTGCAATATTGATCAATATTGATCAATATGATCAATATTAGTGGGAAAGAAGCGTTCAGTCCTGAGAAATTGTATTTGAATTTTTTCAACTTTTCACCGATTTTTCAATTTCAATCACTCATAAAAAATGAACTTTATATTTTTTGCAGCCTCTCGTGAAGAAGATGAAAATTAGTTTTCTCACAAAACTCTTTATCTGTAAGGCTTATGAAAATGTAAATTTTAAGTCTGTCATTTTTTTATTTACCTCCTTTAAAAATTGTACCTTTCTTTACGAACACAATCACCGTTTGCAAATGTTAGTACAATACGCTTTTATGAAATTATTATATTATTATGTAAATATAAATTACAAATAATGCATGCACTTTTAACCATTGTAGATATAATGATAAAGTAAACTATAAGTAATTAACAAAATCACAAAGTTCACAATGAAACTTTTAGAATATAATAACAGTTGTTTAAAAAGTTATATTTTGGTATATATTAATTCTGTGATAGAGTAAACGATTCGTTTTTACGTTGTCGAAATCTGTGATACAGCTTCAATGTGCCCCCGTAACCCTTCCATAGCATCTACGGCCCCTACGCCTTTGGGTCTAGGGGTTGCCAACCATGTGCGCCCCTCGACCTACTGCCCAGTTTACTGCCTCACTAATCGGCCTATTGTCATCCTCCAGAAAAAAGTAGAGTTTAATAACTTTTCAAGGAATAAAAAAACAATAAATTAATTGATATGACTTAATTCGTAGTAATTTTGGAAAATTTTGAGTTTTTATCCCGTCTTTCTACCACAAGCAGAAGCTCAAAGTTTAAACAATTGTTTGGGTCCTTATATTTAAATTTTGAAATTTTCGCTTTATACCACAATATTGGCACAGCTTCAAAGAATGAGTACACAAATTTTCACACCTTTATCTCTTTTTTGGGAAGAATTATATCAACTCAAAGGGAACAAATTAAACAATCATCCGAATTTGCATAAATTTAAACAATTTAATGATCATTTCGGATAAATTTTATTTATCAAGTATGTGAGTACAGTTTCTTGCAGAAATTTTGCCTCTAATAGTAATTCGCTCCATGAAAAATTACTATTTGTTTTAACGTGATAAAATTGCTTACAACAAAAACTCTGTTATCTTGCAAATTATTAACTTTAGAGGAACAGTGTTCATTAAAAAATTGTGTATTTCAGTTGGCATTTTCAAAATATCCTTACTTTTTTCCATCCGTGAAATACTTTTTTGATTGTTCATAAAAGTATTTTTTATCACTTATTTTACACGTTAATTAATTTTGTGCAATAAATATTCGTCGGAGCGAAAACCCCAGTGAGCACAAAGTTTGGCGACGTCTTTACGACATCGTTACGACATATTTACCACAACTTTACGACATCCTATGTT
>NC_046660.1:114140543-114153607 GCF_010883055.1 Belonocnema kinseyi | reverse complement strand
ATAAATATATAAGAGAGTCCCCGTGGGGTGGCTCAAGATTTTCGCCGATAGCGCCGTCTACATTTATCTTGACCTACTAATAATTTCATCGCCACTCCGTCCCCACTTGCCGCATCTAGGTATATAATATCTTTGGTATAACAGCTGAATTTCCAACCAAACAGTTGCATTTTTATCAAAAAAAGATTTAATTTCTGCTAAAGCAGAAAAAAAATAAATAATAAAAAAGACAAACTTTCAAAAAAAGATTTGAATTTTTAATCGAAAAGTTAACGAAAAAATGCAATTTTCTATTAATTAAAATAAATTTTGAGATTCTCATAAATTCTCAGAGAATTTATTTCTCGGTTATATTCTCGGTAATATTCTCATTGTCATTACTGTTCTCAAAGTAATATAACTGGCTCAGAACACTCAAGGGGGGGGGGGGGGGGGGGGGGGGGGGGGGGGATCACCTATGTTCCCAAGTTACTCACTAGGGATTAGTATTTCGGCAATTGAGGTATTTAAAACAGGTTTCTGCGATTCAGTAAACAAATAATAATAATAATATTTTCTTTTTCACTCAATTTTTGCTATTAAATGACTGTATGCGTATGTGCCTTCATCATTATTAATTGGAAATTTACCGAAAAAAATGTATTTGCTACAAAAAAAATTTTGCAAGTTTAAAGATGAACAGTTTGAAATTCTTGAATTTAGAAAACATGGAACTTTACATTTTTAAGATTTATACTTCAAACTATGCAATTTGGAAGATACTTTTAGGAAATAGCTCAATTTCCAAGGTATACATTGTATAATTCTTCAATTTTAAACATTATTAATTTTTCAATCTTAATATTTGAAGATTTAAAGTTGAGGTGAGTACTTTTTTCTTAAATCACAGCATCTTTGATGATAAAATTTGAAACTCTTTTTCCGATAATAAAATTAAAGTATGGGAATTCAAACGCAAAAAAATGCACTTTCTGAATTATGAATCGAAGCACAGTAAGGTCAGTAAGTAAAACTCTTCCCAAGTTACGCATACAAAAGCTGCAAAACACAATTTGTCATACACTGAAAAAAAATTTGCATTAAATCAAGTAGGCTAGTTTACTTGGCTGATTTAACTTGAAAGAAGCAAGTATTTTCTTTTTACAAGGGACCGATTTTCTTGAATCAAGAAAATAATAGATTCAGGACAACTATTTGAATCAAGAATATATTTACACAAAGCAAAAAACTATTGAGATAATTTGTTCCATTATACTTATTTGCGTCAAGTTTATTAAAATATTGAATTAAGTGTATAATATTCTTATGATAAGTAACGAAAACTCTAACAAAATGTTTCTTGATCCAAGTAAATTCATATACTTATTTTCACTACTATTATAAATGAAATAATGTTCATGTTCTTGAGACGAGAAAATGAATGTATTCAGCGAAGAAATAATTTCTCTTAGAACAATGCTTGAATATTTTCCTTAAATTAATTATTAATTTAAAACGAATGTGATAGAATCACATCAATTTTTTCAACATAAGAACTGTAGACTTGATACAATAGACATCACACACATACTATGAAAATTAATATATAAGTCTAAATTAATTTACTTCTTACTGCATAAGTATCTTAATTAAATAATAATCGACAGGTTGACATGCTATGAAGTTAGTTCTCTTCGCCACTAACAATAATTTTGAAATTCAATAATATTTATAAAATTCAAAACATTGGTGCACATAATCAATTTTATTTATGCAAATTTAGATAGGAATTTGCAACTTTGATAGAATACTAACTTTAGGCTGACACACAAATAAAATCACTCATAAAACTATAAAAAAATTATAAGTTTATTGCGTCGGGAAGTTTTTGGTGGCAAGAAATAAACATTTTTAAATAGATTTGAAAAAAGTGTTTTTAATTTTGAAATAATTATGCAAGACTCAAAAGTTATTTCATTCCTAAAATCATTAAAAGGTTATAAATTTACTGCGTCCCGTGTAGAAATTATGATCGCGTTCGGGCCGGATTCCGGCAGGGTTGCCCTGCTTGTATCCCGAATCTGGTCAGGCTGGCCGGTCGTTTTCTGGTTAGTTTCGTCATGCTGCGCTGGTCGGATCCCGGCCGGGTTACCCGATCGGATCCCGGATACAAATAGGGTAATCCGGTCGAAATCCGACCGGTTTTTGACTGGGCTCCTCGATCGCATTTTACTGGAGCCTTTTTTCCACAGCGAACATATTGTACCAACTGGTAGAGATAAGAATCTTTGTCAGCACTTATTTCCACCTGTAAAAAGATGTTGGAATTTCAATTTAAGAACTGCACTCATAATAATAAATATATTAACTACAAACATTGATTCAATGTAAGTACTAAAATATAGGTTATGATTCTTAAGTTATTGTAAGAAATTAAAGTTAAATTGCATAACAAATTTACCTTAAGCGTAACTTATTTTGCATAGGTTTTTTTACTATTAGAGGCAAAATTTTTGCAAGAAACTCAAAATACTTGATAAATGAAAGTTTATCATAAATGATCATTAAATTGTTTAAATTTATGCAAATTGAGATGATTGTTTAATTTGTTCACTTTGAGTTGATATGATTCATTCCAAAAAAGAGATGAAGGTGTGAAAATTGGTGTAATTATTCTTTGAAGCAGTGAAAATAAATTTCAGGGGTTTCACGTGACATCCTAACCTATGAAACCGGTTGAGAAAATTTACTTAACATTAACGAAGAATATTAATAATGCTCACTTATTAACAAAATAATTCACTTACCTTTATAAATAATCCGCTTGCTCCAGAAAATTGGATACAATTTTCTGAAATTTAACGAGATTTAAATTTAATTTCTTAACGGATAACCTGGCGTCCATCGACGTTTTACTGTGTTTTTAGCATTAAAGACGAAAAGTTATTTCTCTTCTAATTACGTTTTTTGCTTATTCAAGATAATACATAAATACATTTAAAAAAAGCAAAAATCGTATTACAAAAAAAAGTATAGTTTTACGGGGAAACTATGTTTGAAAATTTAAAAAAAGTTGGTCAACGATTTCGCAGTCACGGCAAATCTGGGAACCGCAGAACCAAAAGTGGGAAACAATATAATTAAAATTAGTTTAATTTTTCTTTTATAATTGATAAAAAACACCAAAAACTCACAAAATTGGCCTTTCGCCTTCAAATATTTACAAACGACCAACTTACGGCAGTCGTTTGTGGATATTTCTTAAGATGTTTTTGAGGTTATGATACTTATATTATGCACCATTTTTGTCCCGACTGGGTCCCGGTGGGTACTCGGTCAGATCCCAGCCGGGCAATTAACAAAATAGTATCTCGGTTTGACCCGGTCAGATTCTGGCCAGAAACCTTCTTCTGGTCGGGTCAAACCGGACTATTTCTACATGGGGTCTATAATTTTTTCGCTTATTATTTGTATGTATTAAGCTACTCAAAATTAAATCATTTCGAATTTCTTTAACTATGAAACATTTTTGTGAATCGGAAAATAACTGGCAATTTTTTCCTCGAGTAAAACGGCCACCCTCAAATTATTTTTGTGTAGTATTCAAGGTAACAAAAAACTATCCAAACTTAGAAATAACAATAAATATTCCTGCTAAATACAGGAATTCTTTATTGAATAAGGAAATATTACTTTTTGGATTTCGGCTAGATAAAAATTGATTTCTGAAAAGTTAAAAATTTTGTTATGTGACCTTATTCAATTTAAATTAGAGTTGTAAGACATAGTTGTATTTTGTTTTTACAAAATTTTCGTGTTCGATAATAGCAGTTTTAAAATCACAGAAATGGCAAAATTCATAAAACATATAAGTAAAAAAAAATAGTTTTGAAAATATAAAATGATCATGTATTATTCTAATCTAAACTAAATGAGTTTCAGGCAACAGATTTTTTAACTTTAGAAAAAATGGTAATCTAGCCGAATTCAAAGAATTAATTTTTCCTTCGTGAAAAACAAATTCCTTTATTAGGCTGAAATACTTAATATCTTGTTTTATATTTTTATGTTATTAATTGACAATGCAATTCTTCCCGTGTACTGTAGCGCACATATAATGTTGCTATTTTTAATAAGTAAATAGAAATTTAGGTTTTTAAAAAAAATTAACAAAATTAAGGTTTTCAGTCAATGAATTTAATGATCATAGAAAATTTCATTTCAACATGTCATTAATTATAGATAATTTAATGCGGATATGCTTAGTATGCATATTTATAAAAACTTAATAAAATTAAGTTTCTCAGTCGAAGAATTCATTAATCACAATGTCTTGGACTACAGATGGTTAACATTTTGGCAATCACTCATATACTTACATAATTTTTTTTATTATGTAAATAATAAAAAATAAATATATGACAGCATGAAACAAAGTTATAAGCTTTAAAAAATGCTTTAAAATACAATTATTACATTTTCTTGATTATTTAAACAAAATTGTATGCGTTTTTAAAGCAAAATATTTTTAACCTGCAAGTTCTTGCACTAAAGGTTTCTTTACAGAATTTTTGATTCTTCTGCTTTCGAAGTATTTTATATTTAAAAGAAAAATAAAGTATAGTAGAACATAATTGTTTGTCATTGATGTTATTCAAGCATTTTGAACTTGAAACTGTTCTTTATTATTTATTACCTTTGGGTCGTTTTGAAGCGTTTTAAATATTTAAAAACAAAAAGTATTAAATGCCTCGTTAAGCAAGTGAAACTTAATCGCTTTTTCAAATATTTAAAATTATTGCTTAAGAAATGTTTTTTTGCATTAAAAATTGAGTAAGAGAGTATTATATACAATAAAAGAGTTGGATAAATTAAAAACTGCACATTTTACGGACAATTTTTATTTATTGTTCATTACTTTTAGATATTCTAAAACATTTTCAAATATATTAAGAAAAAATAGTATCGAGCCTTTTTTGAAATAAGTAAAATTCAATTCTAAAATTTTTCGAAATAAAAAATGTTAAATTAAAGTTGAGTTCAACAACTTTTAGTTTGAAGTTGTTTGAGGCTCACCATATGACTTGGTACGACCCTGCCTTGAAATTCTTACCCAAACTTTTGTCACCGAGTTCCAGGTGCTTCGATATCGAAGTCGGTAGAGCGTGCGGTTAGGACACACTAGTTTAGATAATTTAGGTAGGGAGGGTTAAATCCTCGGCGAGTACGATTTTTGAAAGCGTCTAGGGGTACGATTGCATGTGTAAGTGACAGTATGCGCGAATTACGTACTTTAGTAATTAAAAAAATGAAGATTATATAACAATAATATCGAAAACAAGTAGCAAGTACTTATTTTTTTCTAACACACTCATATTCTATCGTCCCCATTCGTACCTGCAATTGACTTGAATCAAGTAATATTTTCTTGATTCAAGAACAATTTTTTTCCGTGTAGGCATTTACAAGAACTCATACTTACTACTCCCAAAGCACAAACAGAGGCAATTTGGAGGTATTTCTTGATATTTTCACATTACGGCATTTTTAATTGTCTATTCCGCGATTTCGAAAAGGTGCAACAGAAAATGTTTTTATTTTACACGTGTTCTATTTGCAGTTATCTGTTTTGAACTTTTTTGATGAAAAATAGTTCAACTTTTCCATTTTATTTTTCATGAATAAACAATCGAGTATGTATTTCATTCATTATTTACAAACATTTTTAGAAAATGTCTAACATTACGGCCATCGTAATTCCAATTTAAATTACAGCATTCCCATGAAAGGAAAATAATGAAGTTGCTTCCAGTAGAGAAACAAATCATGCTTTATCTCTCAAAAGCAATGAAATGTAAAAAATATTTTTCTAGAAACCATTTCGTGTTATTGAAATGAGCAATTTTAGTCTTCGTCAATTTTTTTCAAGTAATTGCTTGTCTATGGATGATTATATAGATGAGCTTTATTTTTCGCAACAGTAGCAATAACCAGTATTTTCCATATACGTCTTCTTGTTATGCCCCTGGTAACATCGCATATTCCCTCAATATTTCTACCATATTTCCTGCAATATCCGCAATATTGCAGAAAATATGCTAGAAATATTACTGGGGTGTCCTTATGTCCCTTTTCTGAAATATAAAGTCGATACTTTGGAAAGTTTAGTACCAAAAAGTATAAACTTTCTATTTCAGAAAAAGGACATAGAGACACTCCAACAATATTTCTACCATATTTTCTGAAATATTGCGGATATTGCAGGAAATATGGTAGAAACATTGAGGGAATATGCGGTGTTACTAAGGGCTTTAGACATAGGCACCATATGTTTATTGTTTAAACAAATATCTCAGAGATAGTCTATTGCTATACTGATTCACAGTCAAACAGTAATTTTACATTATTTAAACAAATTTAATAAACAAGTTCATTTCTTGGCTTTTTGTCAATAAATTACTTTCGTTTCTATCAGCAGAAACTAATATTAATATTTCCCCAATGGCTTTTTGCTATGATAATGTGCAATTGAAAAATATTGTATATTGAGTGATCAAAGTAAATAGAGAAAGGTATTGCTTGGGACTTTTCTATAAATTGAAAAAGAAAACTAAAACTTACTGCAAATTCTGCTTTGTTGGCACATAAGTCAATATCTTTAATTCTACAAAAACTATTAGTCCAGGCATTACATCGGAAAGAAGAGTGAAATTTCCGAATAAATCAGGTTAACAATTTTTTTTTTTGAGAAAACGCTTTATTAAGGAGTTCTATTTAACATATTAATAACGCTACCGCGAATACGAGGGGGAATCCGGTTGTTTTTAAAAACATTTCAAAAAATCACGTTTGCGTGGACGGATGATTCCCATTGCAGTTTAGAACAAAATATCCAAAAGAAGAAAGAAAGAGAACAAAATGATGAGAACATGTTGTAAAAAATTTAATTAGCTTTACGGAAAAGTGTTCCACAAATGAGTGAAAGTAGACTAAATTTTACTGTGAACAATGTTCTAGCTCTAATAGGTCATAAGTTATGAGCCCTCAAAGTTGACCATTTTTTCCTGTTTTTAGGGGCAAAAAAGTGGAGTTCAGTTTTTTCAAAATAAATCGTGTCAGGTTTAGTTTGTGTTGATGATGCCAGAGGATGAAATAGAGTATACAAAAATCTGCGTTCATCTAAAAAAAATTATATTAGCCTTATTAGTCTCGTAATTGCTAGGTTTCAAAATTTTCATTCTTTTGGGCATTTTTGAACAAAAACGGAAAAGTTTTGGCTTTTGAAAATACCTTGTTTCCTGCAAGTTCCACGACAAAATTCCTATAAAATAATAAAACTAGAGTCGAATTAGCGTAAGTTAAAAAAAAGTGTCCTAGCCCTAATGGGAGATATGAACTTGGAAACTACATTCTTCCTGTATAGAGGCAACTGAGCGTACCGTAAAGTAGAACTACGGCCATATTTCGACATTTTTGTCGCAAGTAAGTGTGTACAATTAATTGTTAATGCATAATACGTCTTTTATCATTGATAAACAAATAATTGTCTATAACAATATCTTGTTTTAACCACTTTTAAGTACTTTCTTTTAGTACTTTTGTGGCAAAAAAGTGATTGCAATTGATTGAAAATATGATATATATATTTTTTATCAAAAAACAAATAATTTTTATTAATTTTCCTTATTAATTGTTGAAGTTATTTTTAGTTTATTCGAACTTGATTAATTGAAAATAATTTCAAAAGTACCTCCCCAACACAAATTCGGAGCTGCACACTTTCCATTCAGAACTGCACACTTGTGCAGAGCTGCACGTTAGATTATGCTCTGCCTTTGAGTACCTTTTTAGTACTTTCGTGTCCAAAAAGTGATTGAAATTGATTGAAAATGTAATATATATTTCTTATCAATAAACAAATAATTGTTAATAATAATTGTTTATAACAGTATCTTGTCTTAACCACTGTTGATTCGTTTTGCAGTACTTTTGTGGCAAAAAAGTGATTGTAGTTGATTGAAAATGTAATATATTTTTTTTATCAATAAAAAAATAATTTTTAATAATAATTCTTGATCAAAATATCTTATCTTAACCACTTTTGAATACTTTTTTAGTGGTTTTGTGGCAAAAAAGTAATTTTAATTGCTTGAAAATGTGTAATATGTTCTTGTCATTGATAAAAAAGTGATGTTTAGATTCCTCTTTTTGCCTTTATCGCTATAAGTAAATGTAGTTAATGTCAATTTAAAGTTTTCGCACGTAATATTTTATTTACTTTATTCAAAACATATCCTGTCCTTTTATAATATACCTTTTTCATGCCGCAAACCCACATAGCAGACTTCCCGAAAAAACTGGTATTTCCAAGTGACTGGGAGAAAAAACCAGATCTGCCCTAGGTTTAGACCTATACTTAAACCTAGGTTAAGACATGGGTTCATGTCCGATGCAAATTTTTTGTTTTCAATAAAACTAAACAAATTAATCTAATTAATAGAATCAAATGATAAATTGATTTGACATAAAAACGTTTTACATGTATTAAAAATCGGTAGAGATTTACTTAGTATTTTAAAATTTTTCGAAAAATTGAACTTTTGAAACAATAGAAAAAATAATTAAGTTTTTTCAATAATTCCTAAAGAGAAAAAATTATTATTTTTTAAGTCTAACAATGTTAATTGACATTTTGGACATCAAAAAAGGTATAGTTGTTGGCAGATTGTCGCTGCCTAGCCAATTAATACGAGGAAGAAAAGAAAAAGGGGGTGGGGTGAAGGGGCCCAAACATCGCCCTGAAGAATGATCGGACTGAAAGAAGTTGTTGTGTGTAACCAGTGTGGGCATTGTTACACAATCTGCGAGAAATTTGACATGACTGGAGTTTAAAGTGATGTTAATTATGTGTGGGAAAAAGCCCGCAAGCGGGAAAAACCACAGGTATCTGTTAATTTATCTTATAGAAGAAAAGACGAATAAAAAAGAAGGAAATGGGGTAGAGGGTCGAAGAAAAAGAAAGTTGCTGGTAGGTCGAGGGTGGCAGGGCCAGCTCAACCTGTTGGACTTACTTAATGAGAAAGTCTTTTGACATCGCGTGTTTGCGAAGAGGATCATAATTATAATTCCCTAGAGAGGAAATATGTTTAAAAGGTGATGCTGATGCATATTCGTAAAATTTAGTGGTGATTTCTTTGATATACTCTGAAATGTATGGTAGTTGAAATTCTCTGCGAAGGACAGAGTTCTTAGCATATCTGAGGGTTTTTGTAATACGTCTGAGAAATTTATTTTGTATGATTTGAATGTGATTGATATTACTTTTTGACGCGCCTCCTCATATTGTACATGCATAAGTTATGATTGGCCGGATAAATATTTTGTAGATTAGCAGTCCATATTCGGGTTTTAGACTCGAGTGTCTATTAATAATAGGATATAAGCGCGAAAAGACCCCAAGTGCTTTCCCTTTTGTTGCATGTATATGCTGCTTCCAATTAACACGTTTATGAAGTTTACCCCTTAGGTATTTTACGGAATTTTTCCATTCTATTGGTTCGTTAAACATTTTGGGTGGATCAATTTCAGCCGGTCTTCTGACTGAGGAAAGAATTGATTCTGACTTTGCTATGTTTAGTTTTATTCTCCAGAGTTTAGCCCAAGCCTGGATGACTTCAAGAGCTTTGTTAAGTAGTTTTAAAATTTTTTGAACAAATCAGGAGGAAGTGAATAACGATTTGTCATCTGCATATAATCCAATTGAAACCACGGGGACCTCAGGGATGTCGTTTACGTAAATAATAAAGAATACCGGTCCTACCCAGGAAACAAATATCCATTCCCTTGCATTTGAATGGGTTTTGAGGTCTTCTGAATTGCGTATCTGTCACTGGAATTCCAGATAGTCGCCCATAGGGCAGAGTGAGTTTTGAATGAGAAATCAACCTTTTTAATCGGCCACGTAATTTTTTTCTCGAACCCATTCAGTAGCGATTATGAATCAGCATTAACCGATAGAGGGTCGATAATTCCGCTAGAAAATTAATAATTTAAATAACACAAATATAATTTACATAGTTAAAATTATTCATTAAAAAATAGAACAATGGCCACCTTTAAGAAAATCCTGGCTTACATGTAGTATATTTTTATTTACAGACTATTTATTATCAGGTATTTTAATTGATTTTGCTAAGAATTTTTTGTTGTTGATATATTTGCATCACACAACAGCATAATGTTAAAAATTTATTTATTTATTTCACATTTACCACATATGAATCTTAAATTTACAAAAACTAACACTCACGTTTTATCTTAACGAAATTGCCTTTACCAAAAATGCGGGTATTGAAATTCTAAATATTTGGATGTTTGTGATGCAAATGGATATAAACGAATTTCGAAGTTTGTTTGTAACACGTGGACTCCCTCCAGCCATTAGCATGTGCACTGAATAAGTTGAATTCCACTGACGCTTAATTCAGTGTAAATCTTCTAATTCCCGTACAGGATAATCTAATGAAACTACTTTAAAAAGATAATTACAACTAAATAATCATTGAATTTATATATAAATTGTCGCATAAATAATAATATATTACAATATTATTTAATTCGAATTTCTGTAATTTTTTATTAATCAGCATTGTGCTATTCAAACTTATTATCTTATACTTCTCATTCGAAAGAATTAATTTTTTTAAATTTTAATCTGCATAGTCCACTCAGTTAAACACCCCTAGCGAACCGAAGGAACCGAATGGAGCCTTTACAAAGTACCCGTAAAGACCGCATTGGGTCCCCATTCGGTTTCTTTTTAAAACACTCGAAAAAGCAGCAAAATCAACTTTTAAATTGTTGAAATTCGGATTCTACGTTAAAATTTCCTATAGAAGGTCACGAAATATTCGCAATAGTTTCTTTTGCAACGGTAAAAAGTTCAACAAAAATAACAGGTATAACGCCTGTTGACTGCTACACTTCAAACGCATCGCCTGTAAGTAAGAGTCAACAGGCGTTATACGTCTTATTTTTTAAAAACTTTTTATCGTTGCAAAAAAACTATTGCGATTATTCCGCGACCTTCTATAAGGAGTTTTAACGTAGAATCCAGGTTTCAACAATTTAAAAGTTGATTTTGCTGTTTTTTTGTCAAGTTTTTTAAAAAAGGAATCAAATGGGAACCCAATGGGGTGTTTACGGGTACTTTGTAGACGCCTCATTCGGTTCCTTCGGTTCGCCATGGACTACCTGAGGTAACCTACAATTGGCAGATTTACGCTTATTGAAAATTGCTAGGTGCGCATCGTATTTTTACCATTGGTTGTGATCTTTTAAGAACTTCATTTTATATTGAATCTCAACCCATTCATATGCACATTAACGAATCGTAGAATGCTCATAGGAATTATTTCAGGTTAGTCAGTCTCATTCAACTCTAATCACTCAGAATTTTGACGAATGTGGAATGGTAGATTTAAAGCACAGCGCACAGGTGACCGATTAAAAATGTGTCCAACCGATTGCATTTTTATTCTTTTAATTTGCAAATGACAGATACGCAATTCAAATCGACTCGCTTTCTATCGGTTCTTTTTTCCTGGGTAGTATGCTGCCTTGGGGCACATCCGCTACGATTGGTTTCTCTTTGGAGAGTGTCTGGCCTATTTTGACTGAGACTTATCTATTAGAAAGATAAGAGTTTATAAAGAGGATGAGCCCTCTTGGGAAATTGAAATTTATTAGTTTTCTGAGCAGTCCTACATGCCAAACACTGTCAAAAGCTTTTTCTACATCGAGGAAAACAGCTCCAGTATGTTTTCTTCGATTGAAACTTAAGCTAATGGCTTCGGTTAGCTTGAGCATCATGTGTTGTGTAGAGTCACTTTTTCTAAAACCGCATTGCTGCGGTTTAAGGATGCTGTTTTGTTCGAGTTGAAAGTTTACGCGAGTAAGTATTATTTTTTCAAAAATTTTGCTCATTGTATTAAGAAGACGAATGGACCTATAGCTGGTTGGATGATACGGATCCTTGCCTTTTTTCTGAAAAACTAAAATGTGAGCTATTTTTCATTAGTGAGGAAAGTAGCTTAGTTGAATACAGACATGGAAGATATTGGCGAGGAGAGTGAGACACGAAATCGGAAGTTTTTTGAGGGCTAAGTTTGAAATTGAATCAGGACCAGGAGCTTTCTCAGTAGGCACAAAATTTAACGACGTCTTTACGACATTTTTAAGACAACTTTACGACATCCTATGTCCATGTCGTTTCGGTGTCTTTGCGATGTCGTAAAAACATCAGGTCACACGACTTATTAAGGATATCGTAAAGACACCTTAATGGCATGGACATAACATATCGTAAAGTTATCGTAAAGATGTCGTAACGATGTCGTAAAGACGACGCCAAACTTTGTGCTCACTGGGTTGTTATTTTTAGTAATTTTAATTTGTTTTATTAGTTCCTTATGGGTTATTTTCTTAGTATTATCGGTACCAGGGATTTTAAGAAAATCGGAGACAATTTGTTCACATTCCGCAATGTGCTGAGGATCATATGGCTCGTCATGTGGAGCGAAGTTATTTTCATAATATGCCGCTAGAAGATTTGCTTTATCGGTAGGAAAGAGCGCAAACGTTTGGTCTGGATTTTTGACTGGGGGAATATTAGTTCGCGGTTTCGTTAGGGCTTTAGTCATAAGAGATATAGAGTTATCCTTAATTCGAAGTTTACCGACTTATTTATTCCAGCTTTTGCATATGTGCCCTTTAACTGCTATAGTTTTTCAAAGGTGGTTAATGTTTTTAAGGATACATGTTGGGGGGTAGATATTACTTGGTAAAATCAAGATTACAGAAGGCATACTTATCTTTATCCTTGGTACCCTGGCGGACCAAAGGAACCGAATGGAGCCTCTATAAAGTACCCGTGAAGACCCCATTGGGTCCGCATTCTGTTCCTTTTTAAAAGACTAAAAAAAACAGCAAAATCAACTTTTAAATTGTTGAAATTCAGATTTTACGTTAAAATTTGCATTAGAAACTCACGGAGTAATCGCAATACTTTTTCTTGTAGCGTTAAA
>NC_046660.1:114137504-114140443 GCF_010883055.1 Belonocnema kinseyi | reverse complement strand
AATTGTTTCTGTTGCTCACTCGAGGCCTGACATGGTTCTTCTTGACTTCGAGAAACGAACCATGTTCGTTATCGAATTTTCGGCACCAGCTGACAAAAACATTATAGCCAAGGAGAATGAAAAGAAAGAGAGATATCGAGACCTTATAAGGGAGTTGCAACGATTGTACCCGGAATATTCTGTTAAACTGATCATCCTTATCATCGGCGCTCTTGGAGGTGCCTAAGCTTTCACTTGCTAATAGCCTAAAAAGCATCCCTGCGTGTCAACAATATGCTAGAACACTTGCGGGAAAAATGCAGAAGGCGGTTGTCCTTGGGTCGCTCCGTGTTCTTAGGGTCCACGAGGCTTTTGCTGGATCGTCGTATTGATGCCTTTACAGACTGTAACCACCTATCTCACGGTTGTGAGACGTGGTTATGGCTGAAATTTTACCGCGATTTCGCTGGAAGCGGGTGCAATTTTTCAGATTAGCACCCGCTCCCGGCGAAATCCTGCGGCTGTCCTTATGACAAATTTTGAATTATATATAATTTATGTTTTATACGTGAAGTAACATAACCTCAAAATACACGCATTAAAGAGGCGCATGAAGTATTCAGATCATGAGAATCGCCAGCCCAGCATTGAAATTTGAAAATATTAAAATCCCAATCTCTTCATTTTATTTCAAAGCAGATAGAGATATAAATAGAACCGCCGAAGTTTTCCGACCGGCAATCGTGCATCTTCGAGTTTTCAAATTCAGAAGAGGAGAAATGGGTTGCGCGCGCAACCCAGGCATTTATAACGGCTCCTACCATATTCAAACGGACATAGACATGTCATAGTATTGGACCACGTCTCGTTTCAGATCTGGGATCAGTGATCCCAGATCTGAAACGAGAGATTTATAAAGCGAGGATTTATAAACTTTTGATAGAAAAGAGGACTTTTTTACAAAATAGTTACATTTTCAACAAAATAATTAATTTTTCAATGAAATAATTGAGTTTTTATCCAAACGAGATGAATTCCAAAATCGCCAATTTCTTTAATTTCTTTCAAACGCGGATCAAGATATAAATAAGACTATTATAATATAACACAATTATAATATTATCATTATTAATATATATATATACATATATAATCCTATTAATATTAATATAATTTATATTTTATGCATGAAATAACATAACCTCAAAATATACGCATATCAAGAGGCGCGCGATCTATTCAAGTCGTGAGAAACACCAGCATCGAAATCTGGAAATATTAAAATCTCAATCTCCTGAATTTATTTCAAAGCAGTTAGCAGATAGATATATAAATAGAATCGCCCAAGTGCTCCGACCGGCAATCGTGCACCTTCGAGTTTTCAAATTCAGAAGAGAAGAAATGGGTTGCACGCGCAACTCAGCCATTTACAGCGTCTCCTACTATATTCACACGGACATAGCCCTGTCATAGTATTGGACCACGTCTCGTTTCAGATCTGGGATCACTCTCTGGGATCACTGCGTTACATGCAAGGAAACCTCTCAATGCTTCACATGTCAGAGATTCCGTCATGTCTCTGACATGTGTCATGCCACTCCACGCTGTGTGAAGTGCGGGGGCACACATATGAGTTCTAGTTGCAAACAAAGGCCGCGAAACTCCGGCAACCTGTGCTAACTGTGCTGGAGATCACCCAGCTAACTTTAAAGGCTGCCCAGTATTCAAAAAAGCATCTAGAACCTTGGCGGACCGAAGGAACCGAATGGAGCCTCTACAAAGTACCCGTAAAGACTCCATTTGGTTACTTCTTGAAAAAAACTCGAAAAAACAGCAAAATCAACTTTTAAATTGTTGAAATTCGAATTCTACGTTAAAATTCCCTATAAAAGGTCACAGAACAATGGCAATAGTTTTTTTTGCAACGGTAAAAAGTTTTAAAAAATATAAGACGGCTAACGCCTGTTGACTGCTACACGTCAAACGCATCGCCTGTAAGTAGAAGTCAACAGGCGTTATACGTCTTTTTTTTAACTTTTTACCGTTGAAAAAAAACTATTGTAATTATTCTGTGACCTTCTATAGGGAATTTCTACGTAGCATCTGAATTTCAACAATTTAAAAGTTGATTTTGCTGGTTTTTCGAGTTTTTAAAAAAAATACCGAATGGGGTATTTACGGGTATTTTGTAGAGGCTCCATTCGGTTTCTTAGGTCCGCCAGGGAAAGCGCACTAAAAATACTAAAACACACCATTCCAAACCTGCTGATAACGCTAAGGATACTGTATACCCTGGCTGACCGAAGGAACCGAATGGAGCCTCTGCAAAGTACCCGAAAAGACCCCATTGGGTCCCCATTCGGTTTCTTTTTAAAAAACTAAAAAAAAACAGCAAGATCAACTTTTAAACTGTTGAAATTCGGATTCTACATTAATTTTTTTATTAAATACTCACGGAGTAATCGCAATACTTTTTTGCAGCGTTAAAAGTGTAAAAAAATGTCAGTAACTTCCGCTGAAGGTGACTTCAAGCACATCCATAATAGTTCAAGTAGTATGTTGCGAGCAAAGTTTAAAAATAAACTTCTCTCTAACTTGCATCCCAGCGTTATTGCCTGAGGCTTCCACTGCGTGGCGCTGGTATCCAGAAAAAATTGTTAAAGTTACCGACGGAACGCTTCCCTAGTAAAAATGCCTAATAGAATCCATATAGAAATCTAATAGGCGTGCCTTCTATTAGGTCCTACTACCTTTGAAAACGGCATTTGTACTCCCATTCTATATGGCTTTCTTTTCGGTTTCTAGAAACTTTTGAACTGGATATGATAAGAATCTGATGTGTTGTGTATTAGGTACTTGCAATGCACTACTTCTTGGATCATAAGTGGAATCTAATCGTTTTTCTATTTGGTCCCTCACAGACTAAGAAAAAAAATACTTCCGAATCAATGTTGATTCAA
>NC_046660.1:114122927-114137404 GCF_010883055.1 Belonocnema kinseyi | reverse complement strand
TTTGGTGTTGTCATTGTTGTTCCCACGAGAAGCTAGGGAAAGGGGTTCGTCCATCCTTGTAGAGCCCCGCATGCAAGGATAAGGCTGCTTATTCTGAGAGGTTGCCTGGTATCCCAGAGTTACCGTTCTAGACACCTCACCCAGGTGCCATTTAGCTTTCGGCACGGTTTTCACACTTCCGCTTGCGGGTTAATTCCTTCGGGACCACCCCTGGACAATTGTCTGCGACTGCCTGTTTATTTTTGTAACCATATTCAGCAGAAACCCTTGGTACAGGGACCCTCTATCCGCAACCCGAGGACGCGTTCGGTGGCTTTGTCATAGGCCCTTCGGTTTGATTCTAGAGAAATCAAAACCGAACCGAATTAGGAATGGTCAAAGTCACTTCTACAGTTTTTGGAAATTGCTTTCCCAAGTCACACCCGTTACTTCAAGGTGTCAAGGAGAGGAGATGATAAAACCCAGGTCATTTCGTTTAAAATTCATGGATTTTATTTGAAATTTGTCTTTTTTGTAGATCATTAATTTTCTTGGTCGAAAATTCATCTGATTGGTTGACAATTCAACAACTTTGTTAAAAATAAATGTTTTCCGTTAAAAATTATAAAACTCATATTTATTCGCTTAAGAAATTCAACTTTTTGACTTTAAAATTAAATAATTTCGTTTGAAATTCATGTACTTTATTTAAAATTTGTCTTTTTTGTAGAACATTAAGCTTCTTGGTCAAAAATTTAACTTTTCCCTTGAAAATTTAACAATTTTGTTGAAAATTCGTTTTTTTCCTTGTTCAATTCAATTTTTTATCACAGCTTTTATCTGGAAATTCAATTATTTCATTTTTGGTTAAACTTTATCCTGTGAATTGTATTAGTTAAAACACCAATTATTTGTTAGAAAATTAATTTATTTGTTTTCGATTATTGCTTGAAATATTATTTCAGTCTAAAAAATTTTTATTTTTAACCCATTCAATTTGAAATTTTTTAATTAAAAAAGAAAATTTCGTTAATTATCAGCAATATTTGACCTTTCATTTAAAACAATCCATTACAAACAACTGTTAAAAACTATACAAATTTGAACAGAATGGTTCGAAATAGAAAGCCTTGAATTATTAAATTTGTAATGAGCTAAATTTTCAGCTCAAGCGCTACAATTTTAATTTAAAAAAAGATTCAGAATTAATTTAAAACTTTAAATTATTTCAAATAATTTGAAACACGATTTAGAGTTTTGCAGCTTTAGAAAAAAATAAGCTTTTTGAGAATTGTACAGTATTTAAAAACAATAACAAAAATTGTTGTGATTGCTAAGAACATTGAAAATGATTTTTTATTTTGACAAATAAATTTTAAGTGAGTATTTGAAAACATTTTAAAAATTAAAAAAAAAAAGAATCCGGAAGATTTTACGGAAATTTTTTTATTTTGCAGTTTTTCAAATTTTAGGGAAAAAATTTAATTAACAAAATATGTCAATTATATTATATATCAATTTATATCAATTTTGATTGAAACTTCATCCTGTACATTGTATTAGTTAAAATACCAATTATTTGATAGAAAATTAATTTAATTTGTTAAAAAGTAAACTTTTGTGTTGAAAATTGATATATTTTGTTAATTAGATTTTTTCCTAAAATTAAAAAAAATGCAAACTAAAAAAATTTCCTTAAAATTTTCCGGATTCTTTTTTTTTTAAGTTTTAAAATGTTTTCAAATACTCACTTAAAATTTATTTGTAAAAATAAAAAATCATTTTCAATGTTCTCAGCAATCACAACAATTTTTGTTATTCTTTTTAAATACTGTACAATTCTCAAAAAGCTTATTTTTTTCTAAAGCTGCAAAAGTCTAAATTGTGTTTCAAATTATTTGAAATAATTTCCAGATTTAAATTAATTCTGAATCTTTTTTTAAATTAAAATTTGAGCGTTTAAACTTAAAATTTACCTCATTAAAAATTTAACAATTCAAGGCTTTCTATTTCGAACCATTCTGTTCAAATTTGTATAGTTTTTAACAGTTGTTTGTAATGGATTGTTTTAAATGAACGGTCAAATATTGCTGATAATTAACGAAATTTTCTTTTTTTAATTAAAAAATTTCAAATTGAATGGGTCGAAAATAAAATTTTTTTAAACTGAAATAATATTTCAAGTCATAATCGAAAACAAATAAATTAATTTTCTAACAAATAATTGGTGTTTTAACTAATACAATTCATAGGATAAAGTTTAACCAAAGGAATAGTTCAATTTCCAGATAAAAGCTGTGATAAAAAATTGAATTGAACAAGGAAAAAAACGAATTTTCAACAAAATTATTGAATTTTCAAGAGAAAAGGTGAATTTTTTACCAAGAAGATTAATGTTCTATAAAAAAACGATTTTCAAACTGTACCAATATATACGATTAATTTTTAATCAATCCTATAATAGTTACATTTTCAGATAAAAATAAATAATTTTTAACGGAAAAAATTTATTTTTTGATTTATTTAATTGTTGAATTGTCAATCAATCAGATGAATTTTCGACCAAGAATATTAATGATCTACAAAAAAGACAAATTTCAAATAAAATACATGAATTTTAAACGAAATTATTTAATTTTACAGTCAAAAAGACGAGTTATCTACAAAAAGTTGAATTTCTTAAGCGAATAAATATGAGTTTTCAATCAAAGAGTTAAACTTTGAACCAAATAGTTAAATTTGCAACCATAATTAAAAAATCTTGTTAAAAAAAAGTATTTTTTTTTACAAATTAGTTCAACTCTTAGTGAAATAATCAACTTTTAAACCCAAGAAGATGTACAGTTCATATTTTAACCAAACAATTGCATTTCTGACCCAAAACGATACATTGTCAACCAAAAAGATTAAATTTCTACGAAAAAAGGTCAATTTAATTTCAATAAGTTTAAAATTTTAAAGTCAAAAAGAGTATTATCTACAAAAAGCTGAATTTTTAACCTAATTTAAAGGCAAATAGTTGAATTTTCAACTATAATTATGAATCCTTAATAAGAAAAAATTAATTTTTTTAATAAGTAGTTCAACGTCAAGTGAATAATCGAATTTTCCACCCAAAAATTATGATTTTAATTTTTAACAATATAGTTGCATTTAAAACAAAACGACTTTGCAACCAAAAAATATTAACAGTTGATAATTCAACCAAAAAATGTAATTTTTAATTAAAAAGTATAAATTTTCCATAAAAAAATTTAATTTCTACAAAGAAAGACGAATTGTTAACAAAATACATGATTTTATAACCAAAAATGGTATAGATTAATTGTCAGTTTCAAAAATTTATTTTCAACGAAAGAGATAAACCTTCAAATAATAGAAATAAAAATTTTAACAAAGTAGTTGAACTTTTGATAGAAAAGAGAACTTTGTTTACAAAATAGTTACATTTTCAACAAAATAATTAATTTTTCAATAAAATAATTGAGTTTTCATCCAAACGAGCATTAAAGCATTAAAGAGGCGCGCGAAGTATTCAAATCATGAGAATCGTCAGCCCAGAATCGAAATCTGAAAATATTAAAATCCCAATCTCTTCATTTTATTTCAAAGCAGATAGAGATATAAATAGAACCGTCGAAGTGTTCCGACCGGCAATCGTGCACCTTCGAGTGTTCAAATTCAGAAGAGGAGAAATGGGTTGCGCGCGCAACCCAGGCATTTATATCGTCTCCTACCATATTTACACGGACATCGACGTGTCATAGTATTGGACCACGTCTCGTTTCAGATCTGGGATCACTGGTGTAACGTAGGGTTCAACCTTTATTTTTAAGAACGTGAGAGACTGGACACGACGCAGTTCTTTAGCCTGTGGTGCAATCGAAAGCGTTACGAGAATCATGGGAAAGAAACAGGGATGTTTCTCATCACGAGTTTAATAGGGGGTGACTCTATGTTTTTGTACAAGTAGTACTCGAAACCTTGCTTCTCTAGGCTAGAGACAATTTGACGATAGTCATCTACAGATGAAACGCGGACGGAGTAGACATCGAAGCCTATGTTATACACGACAGGGTTATAACGGGCAGAAAGTTTTATGATATTATGGAGGACTGTATAGGAATGATTAGCTTCATACACAATTACATTAATGGGTGGGATTTTTACCGAAGTTGATGGTACTCGTAAATTTAAATTTTCCGCATTAGTCTTTGAGCCTAGTGCTCCCGTGTCGTTTGTTTTCTTCGACGTTCTCGTCCTGATGCTATTACTTGAGCTAGAAATAGAGTGAGAAATCGAACCTGATCTTGATGTTCTCCTACGCTTTCTTGATGAAACGCTGGTTCAGTCTCTGTCCATCCTTTCATCGGCGTCTCTTCCTTTTAAGTCCGACGGCTGTTTACTTCCTCCTAAGCTAGGAGGCATGGCTGCCACGGCCTCGCAGTGGGCAACATTTTTGTTTATCTGTGCACTACCTTAAATAACTCTTTGCCTTTGTCACGCACCCACATTTTCTCATCCATTTTTTATTTCCCTATACGCTACTTTTGCATTCTCTGAACATTCTTTTCCTTCCGCATCAAATCGTGGCCAATGAAAACTCCCTTATCCTTTATCCTATTTTTATTTCGCATTATCACTAACTTATCATCCCAGTCTTTTAATTCCACGAGTTATCTTCACCTCCATTCCCCTTATGCTTGTCCTCCGTTCTGCCACCTACTTTCATGTCTGACCTTCCCTCTATCTCATCTAGTCTTTTTTCCGTTGCTTCCCTTCACACCCTAATTTCCTCTAACACCTGTTTGACTTCTACTTCTTTTTCCTTCCTTACCGACACCACTACTCTTTCTTACCCTTCTTCTTTCTTTCTCAGCTCTTACATCTCTTTTTCCCATTTAGCGTATCTAAACCCCATGTCCTGCCTGATCCTTTCAATCTTCTGTTTAGTGCATCTCACGTCTTCTTTCAATCCTATAATCTCACTTATTAGCATCCTCAGTTCCTCTTTTTCTGAATTACCTTTCATTTTTGGGGGTGGTGACCTACGTGTTCTACTGCTCCTCTTAAAATGAATCTCTACAACGCTTTTCCACGGGCTATATTGACTTTCTCTTTTCCGCTTCTGTTCAGCTTCTTCAAATCTTTTAAATTGTACTCTTTCCATATGTTTATATTGTTAAGTTCAATAAATTTGTCCAAAAATATAGAAAAAATAATAGAAATCGCCTAAAATAGCATCTAGTTTAACGACCCCAAAAAAGTCTGCCAAATCCCGATTTAATCCATTCACCTTTTAGAGAGTTACGGTGTTAACGGATGGTCAGCCATACAGACAGACAGAATGGGAAAAATTGGTATAAAAGGTATCAATACTATTTTCTGAAAAGATATAGATATTTATCAATAAGTTTCCCCTCACTCTGCAATCCTAGCCTGACCCTAATTCACGATTGGGCAAATTTTAATTTGCATATTTACAATTTTGCATATTGTTCCTCAAAGTGTGTTATGTATTTGAAAATTGCAAAAGCTCAAAATTGTATCTAAAAATATACGTTTTACATGGCATATGTCTCAGTCATAGGCCTTCTCAGTATGTCCTTTAGCCTGCTTCAGACTTGAGTTTCTTCTTGCCAGAAAGTGATGTAAGGGCACAAAACGGTTAGCAAAACGACGCGTGATACGGGAAAGGATTTCATGGAAGAATTGCAGCTTTTAAAAAGTTCTGCAAAGTTTTTTAAACCCTTCTTCGACAAAACTACTTGCTTTTAATTTATTTACAGTCAACTCTGGATGTAAGTACCCGCAGTTTACGTCGTTCCTCGTGCTCATTTGCGTGAAAAATAGCACGAGGGTAGTACTCTCAGGGAGGGTCCAAAATGAGAGGCATAAACGTCGACGTTCAAACGTATCCCTAGTAAAAATGGCTAATAGGTTATCAATAGAAACTTTTTAGAACCATATAGGATGTAGATAGCTTTCTATGTGGTCTTAAGTGGTTCTTAAGAGCCTTTTATTTGAATTTGGTTTCTATTGACTTGTATTCGGTACTTAAGGGGGTCACCCTGGTGACGGCCCGTTTTTTTTACCTTTTTTGGGTTTTCTTTTGACGAACGATAACAAGATACAATTTTGAACTTTTTCACTATATATTTATTCATATTCAAATAGTAAATTGTGCAAGTTTGAACCAAAAATCTTTATTATAATGCGTATGCCGTCACTCCGAAGACACCCATGTCAACAAGAAGTGTGTCCATGGCCGGCATGATTTCGGGCAACGGCTTATTTGAAATCAAAAAACCAAACAGCATTTTAATCTGTGAAGCTGTGGCCATCGCTTGAACTAGGATATTTTAAAAATATTGAAAATTGAGTAATTAATATGGTTCTGAACCTTTTTTTTCAAATTTTTTTCGATTATTTCCTTATGAAAAAAACCGACATGGAATTTTTTAATTATCCTAGTTCAGGCGATACGTACACATGTGCTGAACCTACTTTATAAATTTCAAAGCAATTGGTGAAACCATTTTTGAGATATTATGTCGGCCAATTCGAAAAACCTGGTTTCAAGAAAAACGCGTTTGAAAGTTCAAGAGCCCTTTAAACAATGAAGTAAACCTAGTCGTTCCCACAGCTGTAACTTTCCAATTACTTCGAATATTAAAATATCACTTCACCAACATATTCTACACATGTGTAAGAATAAATGTAGGCAGCAAAAAAATCTATGTTTCGACTGGGAATATTACAAAGTACATGATGCGATGAGTGGAATTCACCATCGAATTAAAATTCGAAGAACTGCATTGAAAGTGGCACTAAAGGGAATCTATTAGGTACTGCTTTCTCACGAATGGCACACGTTTAAAATTTCTGTTCTAAGAGGTTCTATTAGGATTTCTAATGGAAAATCGGACCTAAATTAATTAAGTTTAAACTAAAAATAATGGTTTCAAAGTGGCTCTAGGTGGTACCTATTAGGTTCCGCTTTCTGGCGAATGGCACACGTATAAAATTGCTTCTCTAAGAGGTTCTGTTAGGAAAATTCCTAACAGAACCTCTTAGAGAAGCGATTTTACACGTGTGCCATGGGAACTTGGATTTAAATTAATCGGAAATTAAAACTCAAAATACTGCTTTCAAAATTGCTCTACGAGACACCTAGTAGCTACTGCTTTCTCACGAATGGCACAAGCTTAAAATTGCTGTCCTAAGAGGTTCTATTAGGATTTCTAATTTCAAATCGGGATTAAATTAATCAAGTTCAAACTCAAAATAATAGTTTCAAAGTGGCTCTAATTTAAATTAATTTGATTAAAACTCAAAATAATGCTTTAAAAGTGGCTCTACAACGCACGTATTAGGTTCTGATTTTTCATAAATGGCATGAGTTCAAAACTGCTGCCCTGACAGGTTCTATGAGTAATTTATTTTGCAAATCTAAATTAAATTAATCAGGTTAAAACTCAAAATAATGATTTCGGAGGCACCTATTGGGTTCTACTTTCTCGCACATAGCTCAAGTTCAAAATAATAAAATCGCTTAAGCAATTGATCTTTCAACGTGGTTCAATATTAAAACGTACAATCAGGTCCCGGAGAAATGTACGATATTATAATGCACTAATATAACAGAAAAAAATGAAGTTAAATTTGGTTAGCGTCGTCTTCTATACGGCGCGGCGTCCTTAGCAGCAATGTAAAAAAGGCAGAGTATGAGTGAGTTCGAGCTATAAATCGAAACACCAGATTTAAAACAACCACAGAAAAAAAGAAAAATTTGCTGTAGGTAAGACCTGCAACGGTTAATGATTAAACATATTTTCACTGAGGTTAGGAAAATAATTCTGAACTCGTCGATGTAAAATGTAACTGACAGATGGGAATCCCCATTTCTCTCAAATTTAATGAAATTAAACGACACTGGATAGCGCTGGCGTCGTAATTGTCACTACACCTCGAATAAAAATGGAGCGATTATAAGATGAAAGATTATCCAGGCAAGGTTAAAAATCGGAAATTATCTTCGATTCATGTAAAGTTTATCTGGCAAAGTTAATTTTTGTTCCGGTGAATTTTTCACCTGGAATCGATGTAAACTTTATCTTTAATTTTTCCTGTGATCGTTTGTTCACTACTCGAACCCTCGCGCTATCGCAAAAGAAGAAACACAATGTGATAGCATAATAAACTTAAATTCTTACGTTATAGACTGCACAATTATGCGGTATATAATATAAAAACTTGCAATGTACGATATCACGATTTTGCGCTATTATAATGCGATAGTTACGATATGTAGCGCAAGAATTACGGTATATATTGTAATTCATGCGATATAGTTTTCTCAGTGTAATAGGCTCCATTGAGATTGTCAGTGAATAATCGAAATTACATTAATTGGATTAAAACGCTAATTTCCATCATACAAAATTCTGCCCGCCTCGCGGACACAGTCTCATCGCGCGCTGCGAGCGCGGTTCGATTCGCTCGTAAGATTGTGCGCGCTTAGGGCGCGCGACTGTTGTTTCTCGTGCTTCGCACTAGATAATATATTTATCTCGCGCTTCGTGCACGATAATACATTTACCTCGCGCTACGCGCTCGATATTTGTGCACAGACTTTTTAAAACTAAAGGGGAAAACATCGACTACAGTAACTTAGTGATTGTTAATTCTCTTTTTTTAAAGCTCCTTCGGCTTTACCGAACACATGCTCATCACGTATCTCGTGCTTCGCACTCGAGCTTATCCCTGAAATTTTATATCATTCCCATATGTATATTATTATAATTCATGACTTGCATTAGCCTTCATTGTCCCGCTTTGAAAAAATGCGCATTCTTTAAAAAAATGTTGTTATTAAACATTTCATTGCAACTTTGATCGTTTTTCCATAAGCTTAATTTGCTCATTTCCAATGTAATTTTTATGATTTAAACCTTACACATACGGTCTACTGAGCAGCCTTACCGTTTTTTAACTTCTAAATTATGTGTATATATAGGTGTGTGTGTGGATATATTTTTTTTCGAAAATCCATCTATATATTTGAGAACCTTTGAAATACTGTGAAATTGTTTAATGAAAAAATGTAATTTTTAGATTTTCCATTATATTTTTTTGCTATCAAAATTAGAATTTTGAGTTTTCAAGAAAATTCAAAAAGTTGTTATGATATTCTTGTAGGGCATTTAAAAATTAAACTTTTTCTTTTGTTGATTTTTTTTTCAAATCATTCATTATTTGGCTTAAAAGATTCCTTTTCGTGTGTTTATAGGAATTTTGTAAATTTTGTACAGAAAATTTTTGAATTTTGAAAAAAGCGGTCTTAAAAATATTCAAAATGCGCTCGCTTTTAGAATTTTTATCTAAAATGGCTTACTAACCAAATTGGCATGTAGTTCAGGATACTAAAAGAGTTTCCAAAGGCCAATATGATAGATTAATTTTTCTTAAGTTCTCGTTCTCACAGACAGACACATTAGTAAAAACCTGCTTTTCGGATTCAAGGGTTCTTAAAACGTGAATATGTCACAAAAACTGGGGGGGGGGTCAAATTTTACACAAAACCATTTATCTAAATTTAAATTTAAATAAGTTGTAACTTGTAACAAATGTGCTTTCATAGCTTATACATAACTTGTATGTACATATTTTCTATTATTGATTAAGAATTGCTATTTTAAATTTAAAGTCAAGTTAAAAAGTTTTATAAAATAATTAGATCAATCGAAAACTGTGCATCTTACGAAAGTTTTTATATAGCAGAAAATGTTTTTTTTTCTAAAGTTATTAAAATGATTTCTAATTGTACTGCTGTCTATTTTTTATCCATTTCAGGTAGTTTTCGATTGGTTTAAATCTATACAAAAAAGTTATTGAGTCCTTTGTGAAATAAGTCACATCAAATTATTTGTTTTACATTTTTTAAATTGTTTTTTCGAAAAATTTATTCCACATTTGCAACTGTCGTAAATAAAGAAGTATAATAAAACAATTTGAGACATTGAAAATTGTGTGTTTCATGGAAGTTTTTGTATTTTGTCTAATTCCAATATCGACAGATAAGAACCAACTTCCATCCGGTTCTTTTCTGGGTTCTATCCGTCATTTTAAGCAGGGATGAGTAAGTATGAAAGAGAACGTGTAGTCAGGCAAATTTGTTTAACAAAAAGGAACTTTCTGTCTCAATCTTTGCTACTTTGGAAAAATAGTACAATATTTTACAATTTTATCAGTGTCATATGATCAAGAACATTATACACTAAAAGTACGCTAAAAAATAATTGCTCATGATGTTCACAACTTTCTTTTTTTCTCTATCACTGACTCTATCCCTTGTGGTCTCATGGGCCTATCTTTTTCTATCTTTGTTTTTCACAAATGCCTATCTTTGTCTATCCCAGAATACCCACTATTAACGATATACAGACTTAATTTCCGCAGAATAGTATTAAACTAGCAAAGGTTTAAATAGCTGATAACAAAATTCCCTAGCTTAACGACTCACTAGTCGAAGTTTCAACTCTGTAAAGGCGTCTGCCGACCCTCCAGTTATAGACGGTGCAAATGATTCCACCTGTGTCTGACTTTTACAGTCAGCCACCTACTTCTACTCGTAAGAAAAAAATCGCATGAGAACACAGCTTACACTATAATAAAGTTTACTTTATTGCGCTCAATACAAGTTCCCATTTGTTAATTTACAAAAATATCCTTCGCGAAGGGATGAAAACCATGGTTTTTCGCGTCACTCTGCCCTTCCTTGTCTTTTAATAACGACATCTTTGAAACGAACAATGTAAAACATTTGAAAAAAATCACTAAGATGCTATCATATTTTGACTATACATACGTGAAAAGAAAATTGCAATATATTAATAACAGTTAACGCCAAATGCATTTAAACATATCTATGCTATCTCTCGCAATATACGTAGTAGAGAGCTATACTTTGGCTTGAATTGCTTGAAAAATTTCAAAAAATACAATTGCATATCAATTAGGAAACACAATCTTAAAATCTATTCATTATTAATAAATAATTCTCGAAGACCGATGAATGTTAGTGTAGGCGTGAGCGCACTATGGACTATGCATTATGGATTATGGAACAGGGTACTTTTATTTTTAATGGCGTAAGGATGTGGACGACGTAAGCCGTAAGAAAATAACTAATGAACTTAATGTTCTGAAGGTTCAAGTATACAAAATTCTGGACTTATTAATTTGTACATTCACGGTGCTCAAAATCCATATATTTTGCTGATAATTCGGCATTCGCATTTGAAAAGTTATGTACACGGAGAAAAAGATATCGCAAAACCTCTACATTGCAAGAAAGCGCAATATGATAACGTACGATCAGGTCCCGGAGCTTTGTACGATATTATAATGCACTAATATCACAGACAAAAATGAAGTTAAATTTTCTTGCTGTCGTCTGCTACGGAGTCCTTAGCAGCAATGGGAAAAAGGCAGAGTATGAGTCAGTTCGAGTTATAAATCAGGACTCTAGATTTAAAAGAATCACAAAGATAATTGAAAATTTGCTGCAGGTAAGACCTGCAACTGTTAATGATTAAACATATTTCGGTGAAAGTTTCACTGAGGTTAGGAAAATAATTCTGAACTCGTCGACTGCGTCGCGCTGGAGTGAGCAAATTTCAGTAAAACATGTAGAATCAACGATATAAAACACAAAAAAATATGTACTTACTAATATATTTCCTCCGAAATAAATCACATTATTATGGAAGAATTAGAACTTACTTAATAAAATTGAGCAAAAGCGCAAAATGTAACTGACGGATGGGAATCCCAATTTCTTACGTTATAGATTGCACAATAATGCGATAATTACGATATATAGCGCAGGAATTACGATATATATTGTAATTTGTGCGATATCGTTTTCTCAGTGTAATTTTCAAAATTTTCTTTATAGTTAACTTATGAAGATTTACAATTAAAAATTCTTTATTTTAATCAATTTCTTTAATTTTCTTTAAATTTGAAGATTTCCAATGCAAGATTGATTAATTGGGAATTTTAGATTAATTGGCCTTTCTCTTTATGTTTCGTCAGTTTAAATTGTTTGTAAAGTGAGCAGATCTTAAAACAGATCAATTTTTAAAATAAGAACGCAAAATTTCCACACGAAATGCATACAAATTGATTTTTATAATATGCTTTCTTGGAATTTTTAGAAAAAACGGACAGGCAGACAAAATACTGCACAAGATGAAAATTGCTCCCATAACGACGCCTATGGGGATGAAAGTATCTATTCCTGTTTTTCTTACAGTAGCTATTTGTTTTCAATAAGTAGACCTTTCAGTTATTGTATCCCACTGTGCCCTCACACCCACACTATCGTCCAATTTGTCTTCCAGGATTATTTGTTATTATTTAATATTTTTCGACATTGTCATTCCTACTGTTATTCGATTGTGTTGGTTGAAATTTTCCAAGAAAATTCAGGCGTTAACTGTTAAATGTAATGCAAATACGTTAAATGTTATTAATATATTCTAATTTTTTTTCACGTATGTATAATTAAAATATGAAAGCATCTGCATGACTTTTTCAAATTTTTTACATCGTTCGTTTCAATGATGTGTTTATCGAAAGTCAAGCAAGGACAGCGTGACGCGAAAAAACACGGTTTTCATTATTTCGCAAAGGATATTTTCCGAATCAATTTTTTTAACATAAACAGCACAGAAAATCGCCGATCCTCCAATGTACACCGAAATCGGTGTTCAATAGAGTTGCAACAAAATTGAACCACACAGGTTCATTCAGAGAATCTAGGGGAAAAGCATCATTTAGACACTCTTTTTTCTCATCCAGTGCAACGTGAAGTGTCGTCTACAAACTGTAAGTCACCTGTCAAGATCATTTTGTCGGTCGTTATTTTAATGAAACAGGTGTTAATAAGCAGGTAAGTTATAATAATAATAATTAACTAACTTTTTATTTCCTCCAATTTACCAGCGACTAAATAGTCTTGGAATAAAAATAGTACTTGGCGTGATGTAATATCCAAATGTTAGGTTAGTCAGAACCTACTATATGACATTCAGACCACCAAAGCCGGGATGTACAAACTAAGTCGTGACCGTCTGCATCGAAATTGATGCCTGGTCGTTCGAACAAATTCCCACTAGATTTTCTGCGGAAGTTTAAAGGTATCTTAGATATCTCATCTTGCAGTTGCCAGTGTCATACATGCAAGATAAGATAAATACAGTTGTATAATAAAAACAGAAATTTGTTTTTCGCTATGAGTAGTGATGTAAATTTGCATAAAACTTTAGCCTGATGAAAAGTTCCATGAAACATCGGAGCTTCGTGAAACATTGCAATGTTTCAAATATAGCGGCGGGAACATTCAAACTGATAAGATAAAAGCCTATTAGGTATTTTCACTTCAATAAACAGCTAACTTCACTTCGTAGATTGTTGAGGGGAAAATAAGGAACCAAATTTATGGGATTCAGTTCATTTTTGCCCTATTTTGCTAACATCTTCGTAAAAGGTAATTTTTTCTATTTAAGTGTTGTTAAAAAATAGTTTTTATTTTTTAACTACTATTTAATGAAATAATAAAATAATAATAATGATGATTAATTACAAATATATTACAAAAATAAAGTTTTGTTCCATGCATTTGATCCATTTTCCCCCTCAGCTTTTAACAAAGTGAAGTTAGCTGATGGTTGAAGTGAAAATGCTTAATTGAGGCTTTCATATCCCAACTTTTTCCTGTCGGCTGATTTGATTTATTTTTCCGGTTTGTACTGTGGACCAATGATGCAAATGTTGGCACCCTGAGCTACTGCGCTTGCGTTAGGGCTGACCGCTGATTGGCCGCACTTGGCGCGGGATTCAAAATTACATTAAAAAACAATTCTTGTAACTTAAGTAAATAATTATTAAAATATCCACAAGAATATATACAAATTGTTTAACTTTGATTTCAGGCGAAAAAAATACAACACATATATTATATTAATAACAGTTTATTTTCAGTGAATTCTAAAGACCAAATTATATTTTATAAACATTTAATTTAAAAAGAAATTTCTTGGAAAAGTGATTGAAAATAATTATTTATAAGTTTTTAATATTTTGTATGTATTTTTCTGGGAATTCATATAATTATATAACCTATAAATACATACAATATCACGACTGCATTGTAGTTATGCTCTTTTTTTTACTTCAAACGTTGTTTTGTCACGTCTCAATCGAAAAGAACAATCCGAAATTTTGTTTTAGAATTATTCAAATGTTATCACTATTATATTCTGCAATTAGCTTCTATATATCAAACTGCTGAAATATCATATGGCATTTAAAAAAATCTTTATAGCCGCGAAAACAGGATACTTAAACGATTAGTTAAAGAAAGTAAAGATACAATTAGAGTAGAAGAAGAGATAAAAATACAAAACGACTTTGAAGGAAGCAGGAAA
>NC_046660.1:114116340-114122827 GCF_010883055.1 Belonocnema kinseyi | reverse complement strand
AAAATCTCTATCCCTTCCACACACTACTCCTTTTCCCTGCCGAGTGAGTCACGCCTACCCCGAAAGGGAAATGGCTTAATGGTGTAATAATAATAATAATATCTATTAACAAATATTCTGAGAAATATTAGTCTTTCAAATTCAATGAAAATAAACTGTTATTCATCAAATATATGTGTTATAAATTTTTTGTAGTCTGAAATCAAAAGTTATACAATTTTTATACATTTTTGTATATATTTTAATAATTATTTATTTAAATTACAATAATTGTTTTTCAATGTAATATTGAATCGCGCTTCAAAGGGTAGACAACCAGCGCTCAGCCCTAACGCACGCATGAATGAAAATTATTATCATTTTATTATTGCATTAAATATTCCCTAAAAAAGAGAAACTATTTTTCAATTGCACTTATACAGAAAAATTACTTTCTACGAAGATATTAGAAAAATAGAGCAAAAATTAACCGATTCCCATGCATTTGGTCAATTGTTATCCCCTCAGTAGTCAACGAAGTGAAGTGAGCTATTGATTGGAGTGAAACTACCTTATTGTATATGTAGACGGTCATGACTTTTTCTATACATCCCGGCTTTAATTTAAATGCCGACGGGCATGACTAACCTACCTTTTGAAAGTTGCATTAGGAAGTTATAATTTTATTCTAAGTGACTGGTATGCCCTATTAAATGAAAGGAATTTGAAAGTTAGGTAAATATGTTTTCAATTGGTTTCCTTATTAACAATTATTTAGGCTAATATCGTAAAGCGAACAGTTGCTTTGACAGGTATTCAGGTGGCTGACAGCGCGGTTCAGAACTCCACAACTCTGCATGAGCCAAAATTCAGTCCAAATGATACTTTCCCCTAGATGCCCACATGGGCACCTACCTTTAAAGGAATACATTTGAGACTTGAAAACTCTCTCAAATGATCATTGGGAGCCCAATGAAATTTGAGGTGCAAGAAATTTAACACCAGCGTTTTTCTGTGAAATGGGTACTTGTATGAAGCGCAATAAAGTAAGCTTTATTATGGTATAAGATGTGTTTTATGCGATTTTTTTCTTACGAGTAAATAACAAAAATGTGCAGCTGTCTTGGAGGGGCCTTCCTATCGTAAACGGAAGTCATGGATTTACGTCAAATAGCGCGTCTCGCTAAGGATAAACGTAGATAAGCAGAGGATTCGTTTGGACAGAAAGAATGAAATTCATGAAGATAGGGCTATCTTATATCTCTGAAAAGATAGAAATGGATTCACTTGGATAGGAAAATAGGGATTAAAAAAGGTAGATAAAATTTGTTATTGCCCAATGTATAGAAAACGATAGAGGTAGATAAGTGGAGGGTTGATTTGGATAGAAAAACTGGGATGCAAGAAAGTAGGGCTATTTTATATTTCAGAAAATATAGAAATGGAATTTACGAGACAGGAAAATAGGAATTAAAAAAGATAGACGAAATTTAAGATAACCCAACAGATAGAAAAAGAGAGAGGTGGATAAGCTGTGGATTTATTTAGTAAGAAAGACTAAGATTCACTAAGATAGAGCTATCTTATATTTCTGAAAAGATAGAAATGGATTCACTTGGATCGGAAAATAGGGATATAAGAAGATAGATGGAATTTAAGATTAGTCAGCATCCTCTGTATTCATCTTGTAGCGATACAGCTCCCTCAAAGCTCAGACACTTCGAGCTTGAGCGCGCACGTATCGTTTATACATCCAGTCTTTTTCTCTTCCTAAATTTCATACAGTGTGATCATTGTGATTTCCTGTTACAACTTGTGAGTAATAAATTACAGTAAAACCAAAAGCGACTCTCTCTTCCTTCACGAGGTTATCCTGTTTAACACCATAAAAACTCAAACAGACAGACTGACTAGTGTCTAGTGGGTAATCGCGACCCATGGTGTATCGTTTGCAAGACATATAGGGTCATCAAAAAGTATCAGACCCCCCCCCCCTATCAGCGAAAATATGCGTTTTCGTGAGAAATATTTTAGACAAAAGTTTCAGGGTTTTGGACGATGATCTGAATGGTGACCTTGAAGCTGACCTTGGAGTAGACCTTCAAGGTTATTTCAAGCTTAACTTTTATTTCTCAAATAAAAAGCCGTATTTTTGACACCGCCAAACGAAAGAACGCAAAATTTTACGTTTAGATATGCATCATGTTTACACGAACCTGGAATGACCCCAAAGGTCATCAGGTCTCATGACCTTGATGAATATCTGAACGTACAATTTTCCGTTCTTTTAATTAGCGGTTTCAAAAATGGGGGTTTCCATTTGAAAAATAAAAGTTGACCTTGAAATAACCTAGAAGGTCAACGCCAAGGTCAGCTTCAAGATCACCATTCATATCCTCGTAAAAAGTCCTGAAAATTTTGTCTAAAACATTTCTTACAAAAACGCATATTTTCGCTGTAGGGGGTGGGGGGGGGGGGATACTTTTTGATGCCCCTACGCGTCTTGCAACCGATACACCATGGGTTGCGATTACCCGCGAGACTGACAGTCGGTCTGTGTGTTTGAGTTTTAATGGTGTTTAACAGGATAACCTCGTGAAGGAAGAGAGTCACTTTTGGTTTTACTGTAATTCATTACTCGCAACTTGCAACAGGAGATCACAATGTCTACACTGTATGAAATTTAGAAAGAGGAGACGATATAAATGCCTGGGTTGCGCGCGCAACCCATTTCTCCTCTTCTGAATTTGAAAACTCGAAGGTGCACGATTGCCGGTCGGAACACTTCGGCGGTTCTATTTATATCTCGATCTGCTTTGAAATAAAATGAAGAGATTGGGATTTTAATATTTCCAGATTTGGATGCTGGGCTGGCGATCCTCATATTTGAATACTTCGCGCGTCTCTTAAATGCGTGTATTTTGAGGTTACGTTACTTTAAGTATAAAATATAAATTATATAAATATTAATACTATTATATATATTAAAGAAATTGGTGATTTTGGAATTCATTTCGTTTGGATAAAAACTCAATTATTTGATTGAAAAATTAATTATTTTGTTAAAAATGTAACTATTTTGTAAAAAAGTCCTCTTTTCTATCAAAAATGTAACTACTTTGTTAAAATTTTTATTTCTTTTATTTGTAGATTCATCTCTTTCGTTGAAAATACATTTTTAAAACTGACAATTAATCTATACCATTTTCGGTTAAAAAATCATGTATTTTGTTAACAATCAGACTTTCTTTGTAGAAATTAAATTGCTTTATGGAAAATTGATACTTTTTGATTAAAAATTACATTTTTGGTTGAATTATTAACTGTAAATATTTTTTGGTTGCAAAGTCGTTTTGTTGTAAATGCAACTATATTGTTAAAAATTAAAATCATAATTTTCTGGGTGAAAAATTCGATTATTCACTTAAAGTCGAACTACTTAGTAAAAACATTAATTTTTTCTTATTAAGGATTCATAATTATAGATGAAAATTCAACTATGCAATTGTTTGGTTAAAATATTAACAGTACATCTTTTTGGGTTTAAAAGTCGATTATTTCACTAAGAGTTGAACTACTTTGTAAAAAAAATACGATTTTCTTTAACAAGTTTTTATTATTATGGTTGAAAATTTAACTATTTGGTTGAAAGTTTAACTCTTTGATTGAAAACTCATATTTTTCGTTTAAGAAATTCAACTTTTTGTGGATAATTCGTTTTTTTTACTTTAAAATTAAATAATTTCATTGCAAATTCATGTATTTTGTTTAAAACTTGTCTTTGTTGTAGATCATTAATTTTTTTGGTCGAAAATTCACCAATTCCCTTGAAAATTTAACAATTTTGTTGAAAATTCGTTTTTTTCCTTGTTCCATTCAATTTTTTATCACAGCTTTTATCTGGAAATTGAACTATTCCATTTTTGGTTAAACTGTATCCTGTAAATTGTATTAGTTAAAACACCAATTATTTGTTGGAAAATTAATTTACTTGTTAACAATTATGTCTTGAAATATTATTTCAGCATAAAAGATTTTTATTTTTAACCCATTCAATTTGAAATTTTTTAATTAAAAAAAGGAAATTTCGTTAATTATCAGCAATATTTGACTGTTCATTTAAAACAATCCATTACGAACAACTGTTAAAAACTATACAAATTTGAACAGAATGGTTCGAAATAGAAAGCCTTGAATTGCTAAATTTGTAATGAGCTAAATTTTAAGTTTAAACGCTACAATTTTGATTTAAAAAAATTCAGAATTAATTTAAAACTTGAAATTATTACAAATAATTTGAAATACGATTTAGACTTTTGCAGATTTACAAAAAAAAGCTTTTTGAGAATTGTACAGTATTTAAAAATAATAGCAAAAATTGTTGTGATTGCTAAGAACATTGAAAATGATTTTTTACTTTGACAAATAAATATTAAGTGACTATTTGAAAACATTTTAAAAATGAAAAAAATGAATCCGGAAGATTTTAAGGAAATGTTTTTATTTTGCATTTTTTTAATTTTACGAAAACAATCTAATTAACAAAATATATCAATTTTCAACCCAAAAGTTTACTTTTTAACAAATTAAAATAATTTTCTATCGCTGAAAAAATTATTAATTTTTTCAGCGAAAAATATGAGTTTTCAATCAAAGAGTTAAACTTTGAACCAAATAGTTAAATTTTCAACCATAATTATAAAACCTTGTTGAAGAAACAGTATTTTTTACAAAGTAATTCAACCTTTAGTGAAATAATCGACTTTTAAGTCCAAGAAGATGTACAGTTCATATTTCAACCAAACAATTGCATTTTTGACCAAAAATGATACATTTTCAACCAAAAAGATTAAATTTCTACCAAACAAGGTCAATTTCCAAGAAAATATATGAACTTTTAACAAAATTATTTAATTTTATAGTCAAAAAGAGTATCATCTACAAAAAAGCTGAATTTTTAACCCAAAAATATGATTTTTCAACCAGAATTTTAATTGGCGACCGAATAGTTTAACTTTCACTTACAGTTGAAGTACTTAGTAAAAAAATTAATTTTTTCTTATTGAGGATTCATAATTATTGTTGAAAATTCAACTATTTGCCTTCAAATTAAATTTTTTGTTAAAAATTTTATTTTTTTGTTAAAATTGCATCTTTGGGCGTTAAAAGTCAACAATTTGATAGAAAGTTAAACTATGTCGTCGACAATTAAAATTTTGGTTGAAAAATCATATTTTTGGGTGAAAAATTCAGCTTTTTTGTAGATGATACTCTTTTTTACTTTAAAATTAAATAATTTTGTTGAAAGTTCATATATTTTGTTGGATTGACCTTGTTTGGTAGAAATTTAACCTTTTTGGTTGAAAATGTATCATTGTTGGTCAAAAATGCAATTGTTTGGTTGAAATATGAACTGTACATCCTCTTGGGCTTAAAAGTCGATTATTTCACTAAGAGTTGAATTACTTTGTAAAAAAATACGTTTTTTTAACAAGATTTTTTAATATAGTCGGAGATGGAGAAAAAAGAGAACCAAGAAAACAAAACAAACGCGAATCAAAATTGAGAAACTACAGAAACCGGATGTGCGAATAGATTTCCAAAATAAGATTATCGAAAGCATAGATAGGACAGCATGAGAGGACCGCATAAAAAACAAAGATAGAAAGGGCGCCTGGACAATGTTACGAGATATCCTTGTTAGATGTACGATCGAAGTGTATGGTACCGCAGTTGTAGGAAGAATTTCTGGTGATGCGTGGTGGAATGATGAAATTCAGGCTGCCCAAAAAGCAAAAAGAGAAGCGTATAAGAGAACTTTGAGCATCGCAGGTCTTAGCAATGAGGAAAGAAATAGACGTAGAAATGATTATAGACGCGAAAACAGGATACTTAAACGATTAGTTAAAGAAAGTAAAGATACAATTAGAGCAGAAGAAGAGATAAAAATACAAAACGACTTTGAAGGAAGCAGGAAACTACTTTATAAAAAAATGAAAGGAAACAAAAGTACAGAAATTGTCAACATGAGAAATAGTAGGGGGGAAATGGTATATGATGCAGACGGAATACTAGAGGCTTTCAGAGACTATTTTAGGAGATAATTCGGAGATGAAGGTATTGGACACCACAACTGCGATGTTGATCACGATGCGATGGAAAACTCAATTGAAAAAGTCTGTGTCACAGAGGTTAGGGATATAATTAAGAACCTGAAAAACGGTAAGGCTGCCGGGGTAGACGGTATTAACGCTGAAATGCTTAAACACGGTGGCACGTGCGTACCACATAGACTGTGCGAATTGATAAATTTATGTTTCGAGATGGGAGACGTCCCAGACGATTGGAAAAAGCAATTATCGTACCAATATACAAGAGAAAGGGAGATAAAAGCGAGTGCAATAAGTACAGAGGGATTAGCTTATTAAGCACCGTAAGTAAAATATATTCAAAAATACTTATTCGTAGGGTAATAAAAATAACAGAAGCAAAGATTTGGGAAGTCCAA
>NC_046660.1:114112268-114116240 GCF_010883055.1 Belonocnema kinseyi | reverse complement strand
TCCCCAAATTTCTGTTAACTAAATAGTTAAGTACGTAGATGTTGTCTATAGTTCCCATTCCTTTTCTAAATCCCGTCTGATTATGTGGGATACTTTCTTTTTATTCTACCTGACTTTCCAACCTATTTCTTAAGATTTCTGCATATATTTTATAGCCGACTGACATGAGAGTGATATCTCTGTATTCCTCTACCTTCTTTCCTTCCTCTTTCTTGACAAGCGGTACCACCAGTCCCGTCGTCCACTCTTCCGGACAACCTTCCCCTTTCCATACCTTGTTGCAGATCTTCCACATCCCATCCCTAATCCCTTCCCCTCCAAACTTCATCGCTTCGTTCTCCATCCCCTTCCTTTCCCCTCTATCCCTATTTATCACATCCTACACCCTACCTTCTTTGATCGCTTTTTCTACCTCTGCTTTATATTCTTCCTTTCCCCTCTGTCTTTTTATTTCCAGCATCTTCTCATGTTCTTTTTTCCTCCTGTTATACTCCTCCTTCTCTATTTCCCCTCTTCTCCATTTGCTCACACTCTCTTTTATTCTCTCTTTACTCTCCCAGCATTCCTCGTCCTGCCGGCCTCTCTTCCCCCCTACTATTTCTTCATTAGTACTCAGCTCATCCTTTACCTTTTCAATGGACCCCTTCAAACTTTCAACTAACGAGTCTATTCCCTCCTCTTTTTCATACCTAACCTTCTCCTTTTCCATCTTTTGTTTAAACTCGTTTAATTTATCTACCCCCCAGATTCCCATTTTCCTGTTTCGTTCGCACCCTTTTTCGTTTCTCCCTCTGCCGCGCTTACTGACGCCTCTTCTTAGTGTAACTATGACCGGGAAGTGCTCGGACCCTATCTCATTCCCTACCTTCATACTCCCTATCATATGCCGCATTCTTTCTTCAGCCAAGGTGTAGTCTACTACTGTTGCTCCCTTTCCTATGAATGTGATCTCCCCTTCATCATCTCCTTTCATATTGCCATTGCATATAAACCATCCTGTTTCTCCTATCATGTCTAGTAACTTCCTCCCCTCCCTTTCCGTCTCTCTATGTTTGAAGTTCCTTATAAATGCCTCCTTTTCTTCATCCCATAACCCTGCCCCTTGTTCGCCAGTCCATGCATTTAAGTCCCCCGCTATTAAAACCAATTCTTCCTTCTTTTCCTCCATCCATCTCCTTATTACTCTCCAGCCTTCCTCTTCCCCTCTTCTTCTGTATACACACACCACTGCTATTTCTACTTTCCCAATTATAATTTTTCTTATCATTTTTCCATCCTTTTCCTCCATGTTCCCATCTTTTCTCCCTTTTACTGCTAATTCTTTTTTCACCCCTGACACCATGCCGCCCATTCCTCTCCCTTTAACGTGTTCATTTCTTGCTTCTTGCATTGTCCACACATAACCTTTCGGTAACATCTTTTTTATTCCCTTCCAGTCCTTCTCATCTGCCCAAGTTTCACTCATAAGCACATCCCACTTTTCTAACTCCTCCCAGAATCCTTTGTTCTTGTTCTTCAAACCTGACACATTCCAGAAAGCTATTTTCACGTTTCTCTCTTCCCCTCCCTCTTCTTTCCTCTTTACTTTGTTTCCCCTTTGCCGCTTGGAAACCCCTCTGATTTATTTCTAGACTCTTTGTCGTCTCCCTTCCCCGTACCTTTCTCAAGAATTTTTCCATTTTTTCTTAATTCTTCTAATTCTTCATCCCAGCACCATTCCTCTCCACTTACCCATAACCTGTCTCTCCCTATCCATACCATATGGCCCTTTTTCCTCTCTACCCAAGCCCTCTGTTCTATTTGCCATCTTCTTTTCCTCTCCCTCCATGTCAGATCTTCTTCAATTATTTCCCTTCTTCCTCTCAATAATTTTCTTCTCTCCATAAATTTCTTTTTCTCCTCCTCACTCCCCACTTTTACTAGAAACATTCCTTCTTTTCCTTCCTTTGTCCCTTCTATTCTCTTGACTCCTTCTACCCTTACCTGCACTCTAATATCTCGAAAAAGATTTGTTATTTCCACTTCTCCTGTTTCACTCTCCACTTTTAATCTCTTTACTACTATGTTATTTTTCCTCTTTGCCCTTTCTTCCCCTTCTAATCTTCTTTCGATCTCACTGAGTCTTTTCTTCAATCTTTCATTCTCACTTCGGACGTTCTTTTCATTTCCTTGAACTATTTCCTCATTTTCTGTTTTTCCCCCATATGCTCATTCCTAATTTCTAGACTAGATACCCGTTCTTCCAATTGTTTTATTTCTCTAGATCTCTGTTCGCCAACCTCTGTTTGTCTATTCTCAATGCTCTCTAGCTCACGCCAAACCTTGTCTTTCTCCTCCTTCCAACGTTTATCCCATTCTTCCCATTTTTCTCTGACCTTTTTCACTTCCCCCCTTACATCGGTTCCCTGCCTATTCATATCCCTATTCATTTCATCCAATCTCTTTCTTGTTTCGTCTCTAAAGCCTTTAATGAGAGCTTCCAATTTTTAAAACATCCCCCCCCCCCTCTCGCTGATGTTTTCCTTTTAATTCTAACTCTCTTGTTCTCCTGGTCCCTTTCTACCTCATCTTCCCCAGCCACTCTTTTCCTTTTTTCCTCCCCTTCACTGCTAGTCGCGCTTTCCTTTTTTTGCCATTCGTCCAGACTTCTGTTCGAACCCGCCCTTGCCTAGCTTGTTAAGGCGCTGTAAATTTGAGGGCCTTCCTCGTTGCTTGCCCGTATCTGAGTCCGCTACCCTCCCCACCCGGGTCGACTTCTCAGCACTTTCATCACCGCTGCTGTCACTGCGATCAACGTCACCCATCCCCCAACTTTCAATGCTTTCAGCAACGTCAGCTGTTGCAGCCACTACGGTTTTCTGCTCTGTGCGATCGTCCAGTAACTGTTGCCCTCTGGCGCCAGTTTGTGGACTTCGCGTCGTCGGCATCCTACCTTACCCAAAGCTCTGTGACGTTTCCCGCCTCTATTTCCTACCTCTTGCCCCCCTGACCAAGCAACTATTTTTTCACTCCTAACCTTAAAAACTTCACACGCTCCAAATTTTCACTTCAAACCACTCACTTTCACCCTTCACACCTTTGTCTTCACTCACCCTTCTTCCTTTACACTCGATCTCCGCACTTTCTGCTTTTTCTGCATCCACTCACCCTTATTTCCTCCACCAAAGCCAAACTACGAATTTTTATGTGAACATTCGGGACAATTTAAAGAGATCCTTTTATGCTCAAAAAAAGGTACACTCTATTTTCATATTTCTATTTAAAAGATAGAAAAGTAAAACATACCTAAATACCATATTCAGCTATTTAATTAGTAATATTATTGAAAAAAATAAAAGTCAATGAAAATGCAAAATTATATTTCGCAAGCAGGTGCATATTAACAGTTTATTTTTATTTATTTAAATATATATATACATATAAATTATAATTATATAAATTAATTAATATAATTATATTATTATGTATACATTATAAGTATATTAGGGCGGAGTGAAAATAATCAAATTAGTCAAATCGTTTGAGCTCAGCGAAAAAATGTGTGGGTTGACATTAAAAAAAATTTAACAAAAATCTAAAATCGGTTAATATATATATAATCATTTTCAAATAAAGTTTCATATTGAAAAAGTCTTACATCAATACTAACTTCCCTTCTATTTTATTTCTTTACTTTTAAATCCATTGTTACTTGTAATACATACTATCTTTAATACTCTTTTTATACTACTGTGCAATTTAGAGAAATGATTAAATTTTACATTTTGCATTATTGCATTATTATTTGCAATCTTTAAGATATTAATTCTCAGCTTCGAGACATCTTCTATAACCGGGAATTTTTTTCTTAGGCTTCATTAATAGGAAAAATAGGAAAGGGGGAGGGTCGGTAAGGCCGGTTTTTGGCCTAATTTATTTTTGGACCAAAAAATCTGAAAAAATCATGGTAGTATCTTATAAGTATCCCGAGTC
>NC_046660.1:114109965-114112168 GCF_010883055.1 Belonocnema kinseyi | reverse complement strand
ATATCATTTATATTTTATGCTTGAAATAACGTAACCTCAAAATATACGCATATAAAGAGGCGCGCGAAGTATTCAAATCATGAGAATCGCCAGCATCGAAATCTGGTAATATTTAAATCCTAATCGATTGATTTTATTTCAAAGCGGATAAAGATATAAATAGAACCGCCGAAGTGTTCCGACCGGCAATCGTGCACCTTCGAGTTTTCAAATTTAGAAGAGGAGAAATGGGTTGCGCGCGCGACCCAGTCATTTATATCGTCTCCTACTGTATTCACACGGACATAGTCCTGTCATAGCATTGGACCACATCTCGTTTCAGATCTGGGATCACTGGTGTGGGCTGGCTACGTGCCGTTCACATATCGGTCCCATTGATCCCAGATTTAAAATGAGGTGCACTCCAAAACTATCGCAGGTTTATGTCCGTGTGAATATAGTAGCAAAGATATTTTACCTAGATGCGGCAAGGGTCTAGTTAGGCCACATGTCACGAGAGCGGCGCTATCGGCGATTTTGTGGCTTCGTTTTTTTCCGGTACTTTTCGGCTAAATTCGGCAATGCCGCTACATTTAAACGGATTATTTTGACCACATGCCACGAGACGGCGCAATAAACTTTGCTTTGTTCGAGCGGGAATTTGAAATTTTTTAATTATTATGGATTATTGATTTATTCTCCAGGACTGAAAGTCACTTTTTTTTATTTGAACATATTCTTAGTATATGTAATTTATTTGTATTACTTAAAAAATTAGAAGATTGTGTTATAGAAATTAAGAATGAACAAGTCACTGAAAAGATGATAAAGATAATTAGGTATAAAATCTAGATCCAGAAAGAATGGGATAAATTTACCATTGTATGACAAATTTTACCTTTGGTTATACATAAATAAATTTTAATAATAATATTTAAAAAATAATAACATGGAAGTAATTGAAGTAATTGATTGAAAATCCTGACATTGAAATTCCATATTTTATTTTTATGATAGATACTTGTGAAAAGTAAAAAAATAAAAAAATTTTATTTTAATATTGTATTCCCAAAGAGGATAATTCGAATATTTACGTGAACATTCTGGACTATTTAAAGAATACTTTTTATAAAAAAAATATTCACTTTATTTTCATGTATGTATTCAATCTCTCCCTTTTACGGGTTTGAGGGCCTCCGCTCCCTGTACATATATTTACAATTCCATCCTTAGTCTAACTTAACTACTACTTATATTCTACTCTTTCGCATTACGTAGGATAAACAATAGTAACAGTAATGATATTAATTCCTAAAATGAGCGAGCTTCCAGGGCTTCCGTTTCCTCTTACCATAAAAAAATGCATTTTCCACGATATTGAAAACAATTTTCGTTTTTTACTGTCCCTTTTCAGCATCACCCGTTTGGCTCTGCCCTACTCCCTTGCTTTCCCCCACTTCATCCAATTTCTACATCCACATCACTCTCTGTCCACTACCATCCAAGATCCATCTTACACACTCATCCACACTCAACTGTCCCTCTTCCTCTCCTGTACATCTCTCTAATACATTTGCCCATGACTCCATTTCGTATCCACATACTCTGCATAAATTCTCCTCTTCATTCATCCAATATCTGCATGCTCTTATTCCTTCTCCCATTCTGAACCGTACAACCCTACTCCATTTTTCTTCCTTTTTTATTTTTTGCAGATATTCTGGTTCCGTCAACCCTTTGACCATCATATTCCATCTATTCTACCTCGAATCTATAATATTTGTCCATCTCTCTTCTCCTTGTTTAACCAATAGCTCTAACTCTATGTTCTGCCACTCCATAACCCCTTCTCGAATATTACACACCCTTCTCATTTTTCTCCTTTCTACCTCACATTTTGAATTTCCCACATTACCTCTCGCTTCATTATTCCGGATTTCACCGAAACATGCTTGTTCAATTTTACTTCCCTCTCCCCTTTTTAGCTTCTCTTCAAACCTCCATGCTCTCTTAATTTGTCTAGTAACCATATTTTTTCTTCCTAACTCTTCTTTTAACATATATCCTGGGCAACTCCAGCTAACCCACATTACCCACCTCAGGAATCGCTCATGCATACGCTCTACTTTCCTATGTTCCTTCCATCTCCAGATCTCCACACCATAACACAACACCGCCCACACCAACGCATCAAACAACCAGACCCTCATTCTCCAATCGTTCT
>NC_046660.1:114108601-114109865 GCF_010883055.1 Belonocnema kinseyi | reverse complement strand
GAAAATTAAAATTCGAAAATTTTTTCTAAAGCCTCCAGGGGACTTCGTTTTCGCACGAAAAAATTTTATGTGCCCTTATTGCATCCGGACCCACAATTCAGCGATGAGTGTATTTAAAAAATATCGTATAAGGTTTTTCATAAAAATTAGTTCTTATCTCACCTTTTGCACTACGCGCAAACGAATAGAGATTCATCCAATTTTCAAACATTTCATGGACAACATCATGCCATGCTCTTTCTCAACCATTTTTGTCTGCGTACTTCTTGCATCTTTTATCCCAGAGTGCACATTTCTCATGTATAAATTTTATAAATTTATCCCTATCAAACATTTTGTCGTACGCTATGCCGCACAGTATGTCGCGTTCCATCAGAAACTGCGTATTGACGGTCTCATCCCGCCGTCTGGTCATCCCGTTTAAGGTGTTCGCACAAGAAAATACGTCGGTAGTATGCTGGAAATTGCTCACGCACGATCTGTCCGTGCACGCACATACAGACCGTCAACCTATCGTGTGCGATCTTTCGCGCTGCTGTTGTGCGAGCTGGCTATGTACCGTGCACCTATCGGCCCGGCACTCGAACGAAATTCGCAACGTCGAAAACTTTTGCGTTTCAAGCGGCGGTCCGATCAGTGATCCCAGATCTGAAACTAGGTACAGTCCAATACTATCACAGGTCTATATCCGTGTGAATATAGTGGGCATGGAGAATAGACACAAGGAGACCAAAGTTATGTACATTGACTTCACAAAAAATTAGCAGATTTTTTCGCGAAGTACACGCGTCTGAACTTTCTGTGCGTGGCGCTAGTATGAAAATATGTACAAATATGGCCGTACACGTGAAAATAATATAACCTTAATTCATATGCAATTAAATACTCTATAAAATATTCTCTTTACATTAAATATATAATTTATGAAGTGAAAGTGCAATATTGAAATGGTAAGTACAATTCTAAAAGACCTATAATATAAATTCTACTTCAAGAGCTTAAAATTCCAGCACAATCATTTACAGCTAATTACTATTAATGTTAATATTAATATCTGTTGATATAATATTATTGTAATCATAATATCATATATAGTTAATTATATATTACATTAATTCTATTATAATGAAATAAAATATAAGTATAAAATATATATGGTGTAATACGAGGGTGGATTGATAAGTTTCTGGCCTGACCAAGAAAAACAACGTTTTTAAGAATTTTTTTTTTTATTTCTCAACATAATCTCCTCCAAGGCTGATAC
>NC_046660.1:114097542-114108501 GCF_010883055.1 Belonocnema kinseyi | reverse complement strand
AAATTAAAATTCGAAAATTTTTTCTAAAGCCTCCAGGGGACTTCGTTTTCGCACGAAAAAATTTTATGTGCCCTTATTGCATCCGGACCCACAATTAAGGGCCGGGCTCTGGTGTAGTCTGTCCTCAATTCAATTCTATTAAAATCCAGTTCGAACTGGATTTGAAGCGACGACCGAGCACTCTTATGGCAAAAGTTTACTACCTTCCCATGGAGTCATCCGTATTCACCAGACAGCGTGTCTCGGTTAAGCCCTACCTTGTTTTGCTGCGTCCTGAAAAACCGGTCCGGTGAAAAAGCATAGTGCGTCGGAAGCCTAGTAGCTCAAGTAGTATGTTGCGCGCGAAGTTTAAAAATAAAATTCAAAATTGGCAAATAAATGTAAATGAATATCTGTAATCATTTATATGTCGAATTTTACAAAAATTTAATACCTTCGGCCCATGTAAATGACTGGTGTTTTCTTTTTTAAAGTTTTTAACGCTGCAAGAAAAAGTATTGTGATTACTCCGTGAGTTTCTATTGCAGATTTTAACGTAAAATACGAATTTCAACAATTTGAATGTTGATTTTGCTATTATTTTTTTTAGTTTTTTAAGAAGGAACCGAAGGGGCACTCAGTTGGGTCTTTAAGGGTACTTTGTAGAGGTTCCTTTCGGTTCCCTTAGTCCGCCAGGATTGTTCTTGAACTTCACAGAAAAAAAGAAGTTAAATTTTGTTGCATTTGAACTAGGATTTGCAATTTTTCTTTTCCCATTAGAGGATTTTTAGACGGAGGAAAATCGCGTATATATAGGAATAGTTTATTTTCTACTCTTCTCTCTTCAGATCTCTTGAGTACTGCTGGTATCCAAGTAGCAAGACATAACCATATGTGACGTGCGTCGAACAAAGGGGCTTTTCCCTGTCTCCAAAAAGTCGCGTCTATAGAGTCGACATCGATCGCGCGCCCTGAAAAATCTCACTTTTCAGGGTAAGCCCTCTGTCTTCGGCGCACGTCACATATCTTAGGCTGCTCCAAAAGTTTCCATTTTGATTGTTGGAAACTAGCTCTATCAGTCTTTGATCCAAACGTTGGTCAAAGAATGAACCCATTTCCTAGATTTGTGAGATAGTCCTTAGATATCTACGATTTGCAATCAAGGAATAGTTCCTCTCGCTGCACCAGTTTTAAAGCTAAGAGCGGAGAACGTCTTCAGCACAAAAAGAATTTAGGGCAAGCCAGATGATTCCTTTCGAAGGAATCAGGATAAATGACCGTATGGCATCTCAGGGGCATTCAAGGGGTCAATTAAGTGACTTTCAGGAAAAAAAGGAAGGCATTGGGAGCCCTTGTCACAATTCTGAAGCGAGTTTCAGATACTCGGATACCTTTAATTTCAAAACCACCTCTAGTAAGAAATTGGAAATTCTCAAAGTTACAGACAAGGATATCTTCGATATTGTTCGAACAAATCGAACTTTTGAAGAGTCAGCGAATCCTGCAGCAACCGAAAAAAGTAGTTTCAGGTTTCATTTCGAAGAAAAGCTGTTTCAAGAGGGGTAGGCTTGGCGAGAAACTTACCTATAATAAAAGGTAAAAGAGCACGAAGTTCTTACAATTACTGGATTTTACCTTTCAAGTCCTCCATTTGGTCGATCGCTGGAAAATAACTCTGTCAGCCGCTTATCTGCCGGGCACATACAACGGTATTGCAGATTCTCTCTCGAGAAAAAGAGCCTTTCCAGAATGGCACTTGACTGTGGCAGCTACGGAGGAAATATTCAGAACGTGGGGCGTTTCAGAAATCGACTTGTTTGCATAGGTTGACTCAGTCGTAGCTGCAGATAAGTCTCAAGAGACTACAGATAACGGTACGCTTACTTACACCAGACTTTTTTTGATGCCAGATCTAGTAAGGCGAAGCAGTGAAGCACCTATAAAAAATCCCAGGTTAGACGGACACTTGATAGATTTAACAAGGGGCCAACCACCTCCGGAAGTAGACCGACTCGTTCTGCAAATGTGGAAGATTGACTGCGGGGAGAGTTAGTTGAAGATTGGTCACCCCAAGAATGGAACCTTGTTAAAGAAACCTGGCTACAATCGACAATTCAGATGTACAGAACCCCTTTGCGTAGATGGATCGAGTGTTGTGATAAAAATAAGATTGAATCCGGCAATCCTCAGGGAAAAGACTTTGAAAAATTCTTGGCTAACTTATACATTGCTCAGGGAATTTCATATAATACTATCCTTGTTCATAAATCAGCTGTCGCCACCTTCTGCTCTGGGCGATCTTCACTCAGCTTATCCCCAGACTTTTTGATACCCCTTCTCAAGCCTATTTCATTCGCAAATCCTAAAGAGCCAACTCATTTAATTTGGAACGCTCAGATACGTTTGGGCTAGCTGGCTACACGATCAACTAACTTGGTTTTTTCAAAGTATCGAGAAGAACGACAGCCTTACTTCTGCTGGCATTCGGACGTCGTATACATGACCTGACTCTTTAGAAAACTTCCTAGAAAACTAAGGTCTGGGACCTGTCTGGAAGCGGTAATTTGATGTTGCTGGTTGTGACTGTTCTCTTCTGTGAAAGGGTTTTTTGCTTGAAAGATAAGCAAGTTTATTTAAGCATGTTTCAGAACCCCCTAATGACTGAGTCTGGGGTAGCAAATGCTCCTTGCTGAAAAGATATTAGCAGGAAGGAGGAACTGTACGTAAAGCTGACTGCACTATTTTATTTTTATCAGAAAACTTTCCATTCGATTTTCAATACACTCAGCTCTCTTTCCACAAATTATCTGCAAATATTTACCAAGTTTTTGTTCAATTCTGAACCTGGACCAAGATAAAACACCAGTTTTTCGTAGAGAGCTGTAGGGTTGAGATCAGAAGACTTTGCGAACGTCCAGTTGACAACACCCTGGAGATTTCTCTTGAGCAACTCCTTTTCTTCGAGCACAAACCTCCCAAAACTCTATCATTCGGTAGTAAAGGGTCTTTCTTCCCAATTAGGTAGCACATTTCCTGGTTGACCCTAAGATCCGTGAACCCCGGGGAAGCTGAAAAATATTTTAAAGCATTGGAATGACTTACATCCTTCCATTTAGCTGAATCAAAATGCTGTAAGTTGTTTCGAATCGCCGAATGCTTTTTTGACGCTACTCGCAGCTTCTTGGTCAGATGGAACGTACGAATTCCACATCTCCGCGCTCACAAAAATAAAAAATAATCGAGATTTTACCAAGAAGAAAATTTTCTAAATTTCAATGTGACAAAAGTACTCAACGCTATGCAGGTAGACGGCATTGCCACACTCCCTGGTGATAACCGTAATATAAAAAGAGAGGGAGAACGGCAAGAGAAAGTAGGGCAGATAAAGGCGAGTATGCAAGAGCTTCTATCATGTGGATACTGTGTAGCGACCACATGTGTAATACTCGTATATTCCTCAACCCGTGAGGGGCTTCTCGCAAAAAAATAGAGTGCAAGAATATATTTTCGTCTCACAGAGAACAGTGAACGTTCATAGAATTGCGCGTGTGCCGCTAACTGTGGGAAGGTTGAAAAAGGGGAAGAGTAATGACATTACATATATATATGACGTATATATAGTTCAACACTGCTTTCCGGCGCACGCGGAATGCTGAGAACGTTCATCGCTCTTCGTGAGACAGAAATATAGGTCTGCACTCTTTTTTTTCCACGCGCCACTTATTGCGGGGTGTAGGCGAATACTTTGCGTCTCACGGCTCTTGTACGAGTGCAAGATCAATCATCTCCTTTACGACAAGATCGCTTAGTTCATGCGAGACATTTCTTGCATTCTGCATATTGAGCAGAAAAATTGTAATTGACGTGGCGGAGCGCCCCCTAGCTGGTAGATTAATTCGACCACCCGAGGAAGCACTGTCACGCGAGCGGGATCGAATTGTTGGCTCTGACCACGGTATGTCCACTTCTATAGACAAAGTGACGAAAGAATTATAGTAATTGCTACGTCCCCTAGATGCCGCTCGTGTGAGTTCTGAATTCACAATGAATTGGAGCAGACTATAGAAGTTCTATCGTCTGCTCAAGTTCACTGTCGCTGCAAGAATTATTTTTTTTTGCGTGATAAACTTGGATTCACAATGGATTTTCACCGATAATACAAACTAAAAATTGAACAAAATCAAATCGATCATCGATCAAATGCAATCAAATATTAAAGTATGTTGGAATCAGCAATAGAAGTGAACATAACCTAAAAATTAGGTCACGTTCTCGTGACTGTGAACGTCGTTTTAAGCTATTATACGGATGAAAGTATTTTCTGAAGATTTTTTTCAAATTGGGACTGTAAGTTTATGAGGGCAAATATTAGACATCATGCACGGTCGATCACATATCGTTGGGTCGATCACACGTTTTTCGAGTAAAGTTTGCAACGTTGCCATAACTTTGGACGCATAATTGTAAACTGTGTGTGTACTTATCCATATACTTCATTCTTCCCTGTGCCACATGCACATAGGAAACAAGGGACTAGGCATGCCATTGCTGGGGTGATGCAATGAGGGGGAGATCCGCCACCTTTTGATGTCCCGCGACAAACATGGCAGCGCCCACATGTGTATATTTTCATGCACAGTTTGTCTTCAAAAATGCTCGTGCGCATAATCAAATGGCACAACTTAGATGGCGGCTCTCCCCACTCATGAAATCTCCGCCCTCCCGTGGATTTATGGATTCAACCCCGCTCACCCAAGTTAGGATGGCATGCCTAATCCCGTGTTTCCTATGTCCATGTTGTACCACGTTAAATCCAACCAAAAGCTTTGTCTCCGAGCCGAAAGAAAAATGTAATTATTAAAGGATTTCTGAACGAAACTGCATATTTTGTTCACACTTTTAACTATCAAAATATAATAATGTATATTTTAACATGTAATATAGGGTCTCAGAATATGGGTTAAACAAATTCTCACATTAATGTAGGTCTAACTTTTGTACAGGACTCCCCAGTGGGGACAAAATTTGGCGACGTCTTTACGACATCTTTACGATAATTTTACGACATCCTATGTCCATGTCGTTAAGTCGTCTTTATGATATCGTAAATATGTTGTGTGATCTGATGATGTCTTTACGATGTCGTAAAGACACTGTAACGACATGGACATAAGATGTCTTAAAGTTGTCGTAAAGATGTCGCCAAATTTGGTGCCCGCTGGGTCCTCATCTGCATAATACCTCAAGACAACTTAACAATTTACAGAGAATTTAAGAGAATTTTGCCTTCACTAATATTTTCTTTATCTTGAAACCTTATAATATTGTAAATTTATTTCCAACAACTAAGAATTGCAATATGAAAGTTTCATAAAAACAACTACGAAAAAGGTTTAGTCTTATCGAAATTAAATATCAACATTTCTTTATAGCCGACATATTAAATTAAAATATAAAAATTAAGTCAGGCAAAAATGTTAGATAAGTATTATTAAGTCTTTAAATATATATGTATAAATTATTTTATTATATTTGTATTTTACTTGTACACAATATTAGCTAATGGCTTCTTAAGTATTTAAGTAATACTTAAATTTATATTCCATACGCTAATATTATCATTTTAAGTTTTGAAAAAATCGTTTTTATTGTTTTTCAAGTAGTTTATTTTAAACCAAGTTAAAAAGTCTTATGTTCTAATCTAAAGATTTTGAAACTTTCACGAATATGGTATTTTTGACTTGAAGCTTTAGAACTCGACCATAAAAAGAAATAATGACCTCATGTGTACACTAATTGTCCGAAGAACAATTACTTTTTAGAGATAGAAACTTTAATATTAACACGTAGAACATTCTTATGTTTATAAAAAAAAAACCGTTTAAAGCCATAACTTTTCTAAAACTCAGCATCAAATGTACAAACTACAAGATTTGCCTTTCAAACGTTAAGAAAAAATTTTTATTTTTACATTCTCATCAGAGAAGGTATTAGATATGTGTAAAATTTGACCCCCCCCCCCTGAAAAACAGGTTTTTACGAATGTGTCTGTCTGTATGTATGTCTGCCTGTGAGCACGATAACTTTTGAAAAAATTAATCTATCAGATTGCCCTTTGGTACACTCGTTTAGTGTCCTAAACTAAAGGTCAAGTTCGTTAGCCAGCCATTTTGTATAAAAATTCAAAAAGTGGGCACATTTTGAATATTTTTGAGACTAATTTTTTTTTAATTCAAAAATTCTCTGTAAGGTTATTCATAATATTCAAAAAGTCAAACAATTTATCCTAATGACTTTTTCCAAAAAATTAAAAATTACCAGAGTTATAGCATTTGCGAAATTCCAAAAAACACACGAAAATGAACATTTTATGCTAAATAACGCTCGATAGGAAAAAAAGTCAAAAAAAGAATAATGTTGCTTTTTGAATGTCCTACGACATCATCATAACAACGTTTTGAATTTTCTTTAAAAATCCAGAATTCAAATTTTGACAGCATTCAAAATAATGAAAGTCTAAACATTTCATTTTTCGTAAATACTGTGCAAAATACGATAAAAGATAAATACACAACAATTTTGCATTTGAACAATATCTACAAATTTGTTATTAACCACTTTTTGATAGGGTGCGTAGTTTTGGCTTTAATCATGAAAAACTTCATTAGCAGTAAAAAAATGTGCCCGCTGCGTAGGCACTTTGTTACCACAACTTTTTTTTGCCTTTTAATTTCTTTCTCGTCTCGTGTGTGGGGTTGCAAAAAATTTAAATTTTCATATTTTTGATGCTATTTTTATGATTTAAACTGAAAACAGAATTATCAAAAAATTATTCGTGACAAATAAATCATTTTTACATTCTCATCAGAGAATGTATTATATTTTTATAAAATTTGACCTCCCTAGTTTTTGTCAAAAGGTCCACGTTTTGAGACCCCGTGAGCCCAAAAAACAGGTTTTTATGAATGTATCTATCTGTATGTCTATCTGTCTGTCTTTATGCCTGTCTATCTGTCTGTGAGCACGATAACTTTTGAAAAAAAGTAATCTGTTAGAATGGCTTTTGGTATGCTGTTTTAGTGTCCTAAGCTAAATTCCAAGTTCGTTAGTCAGACATTTTGGATAAAAATACTAAAAGTGAGCTCATTTTTAACATTTTTGAGTACACATTTTTTCATGATTCAAAAATGCTGTGTACAGTTGTTCATAGTATTTGAAAAGAAAAATGTTACTTTTCGATAGCCCTACAAGATTATCATATCAACTTTTTGAATTTTTTTCGAAAAATTCAAATTTTTACCGCACGAAAACTAATTAAAAATCAATAATTGCATTTCGCGGTCAAACAATGCAAGATAAAAAAATGATAAGATAAACTTTGTGCACCCAAAAAATATCTACAAATTTGTTATTAATCACTTTTGTATAGGGCACGTAGTTTTTGTTTTATTTATATAAAAAAGCATTGAAAATAGAAAAATTGTATTTTTAGGCACACGACACAAGCTAACAAAAAATAAATAGATAATATTTTTTCACCGAAGGTAGAACAAAAAAATTTTTATAGACGTTTTTTTTTACATTCTTATCAGAGTAGGTGTTAGATATGTGTAAAATTGAACAACCCGCCCCCTCCCCCAGTTTTTGTTAAATATCCACGTTTTGAGACCGCCTAACTCCGAAAAATAGGTTTTTACGAATGTGTCTATCTGTCGGACTGTATGTATTTATGCCTGTCTGTCTGTCAGCACGATAACTTTTGAAAAAATAATTCTATTAGATTGGCCTCTAGTACACTCTTTATAAGTGTCCTAAACTAAAGGTTAAGTTCGTTAGCCAGCCATTATGGATAAAAGTTCAAAAAGTGAGCGCCTTTTGAATATTTTTGAGACCATTTTTTCAAAATTCAAGAATTCTCTGTACGGTATTAATTTAGAAGTCAAAAAACGGTAAGACTGCTCAGTAGACCATATGTGTATAGTTTAAATCATAAAGAAAAGATTGGAAATGAGTAAATTCAGTTTATGGAAAAACGACAAAAGTTGCAATAAAACGTTAAATAACCAATTTTTTTAAAAAGAATGCGCATTTTTTTAAACAGGACAATAAAATTTCGTCTGTTTTGATACCAATGCAAGTTGCGAATTATAATAATATACATTTATGGGAATGATATAAAATTTCAGGGATAAACTCGAGTCCGAAGCACGAGATAAGTGATGAAAATGTGTTCGTTAAAGCCGAAGGAGCTTTAATAAAAGAGAATTCATAATTACCAAATTACTGTTATCGATACTTTCACCTTTAGTTTTAAAAAGTCTGTGTAGAAAGATCGAGCGCGTAGCGTGAGGTAAATACAATATCGATCGCGAAGCGCGAGGGAAATACATTATCGAGCGCGAAGCGCGAGATAAATATATTATCGATCGCAAAGCGCGAGAAACAACAGTCGGTCGCCCTAGGCGCGCTCAAATTTGTGAGCCTCGCGCGATGAGAATGTGCCCGATAGACCGGCAGATTTTTAATTCTCATGAATTCGCGAAGAGCACATTCATCAAAGAAATTCTCGGTCATATTCCCGTGCTGCCGGACATATTCTTGGTCACATAAACTCTTTATAGCTCTAATAAGTACATTACAAGTCCAAAAACTTTCCAACTTCGCGGCTGTAGGGGCGGAAAATACCAGGAATTGTGGTTTTATCGGATGCCCTCTTTAGTAGCACGATATAAGGTGCGCGCATATTGTGGAGCACCACAATTAGCGTACTTGCCCTACGTGTGATGGCATTTTAAGGGGAGTGTAACCTTATCGGACGGCAAGTTATCGGACTTGAACTGTATCCCCTCGAAATACATGGGAGTGCCCAGTGGGCACAAAATTTGGTAAAGTCTTTACGACATCTTTACGATATCCTATGTCCATGTCGTTAAGGTATCTTAACTATATCGTAAAAACGTCGTATGATCTGGCGATGTCTTTACGATATCTTAAAGACACCGAAACGACACGGACATAGGATTTCGTAAAAATGTTGTAAAGATGGCGTAACAATGTCGTAAAGACGTCGCCAAATGTTGTGCCCGCTGGGTGGGCACACTGTGGATCTGGCCAACTATGACATCACTGGTATGAACAAGAAAACGAGGGGAGGTACCAAAACCTTAAAAAAGAGCTGCAACGACTGTATCAAAAATATTTAGTTAAAGTAGGGTTACCATATGGGGCTCGTGAAAAATCAATACATTTCTGTCTAGCCGCCCCCTTCACACACCCAGCAAGTCACTGTTATAAAAAAAGTCGCTGAATCACACCGATAAGTGAATGTTTTTCGCTCTGCAACTGAAGTGTGTTATCCCACGTCTCTATAGGTGCAAAGTTCGATGTCGAACGTGAGAGCGTACCTTTTTCATCTTAGTCAGTGCGACCATTGACAGTTCTTGCATCGTTCTGGTGCAGAAGACTGTGAAGTGTTTATAAAAGAGCCGGCGTGGCTGTAGCAAGTGCTCGTAACGAGTATCTCGAACTTCTATGCATGCTCGGTCTCTGATTCGTTGCTGTTCACGCGCAATTTGAAATGCTAAAAAATAATATTTTTATTTTTTATTATGAATAATGTCATTTTAACTTATATAAATGTTTATTAGACCGATATTAATGAATCTCGATAAAAATAAGTATTTATTAAGTGCATACTGTGTGAATAAAAAATATCCTTTGATACTCACTTGTATTTTTCTAGCATAGTTTTCATTATTCAAAAATGTTGTTACTTAAAGTTGATCAAAATATTAAAATGCATTGACAATCTTGTTTTTCAATAGAATTATATTAATTAATACAAAAATTTATATATTTAGAAAAAACAACCATAATTACCGACAGAAAGAAATATCGGCTGAGTGAAGACAATGTGTTTTGTCAAGTGTCATTTGTTTTTTCTAAGTGGATTGACTCAAGAGAATTATCGCAGCCAAAAAAGGATTTGGATGCCCAAAATTTGGAGAAAAAGAGGACTATTTCCCGGAATACCCAGGTAAGTAATAATCTATGTCATGAGTATATCATTTATCGGTAGCACTACTTGGCATTCAATTCAAGAAAGTTAAAAAGGATTTCGTAGGATTTCATGGGAGTTCAACGATTTTAAAGGATTTTTTAAAATTTGTAAGGGTTTCAAGAGACTTGAGAATTTTAGATTCCAATTTTGATGTATTTTAAGAGATTTCAAGGGATTTTCACGGATTTTGAAAGTGTTTTTAATGCATTTTAAAGGTTTCAAGAGATTTCGAAGGATTTTATGGGATTTTCATTATTTTAAAGGATAACGTTATATTGCTCTGAAATATGAGTATTCACACTATTTTTCTCATCTTAGAGAAAATTAGTATAAATATAATTTCGTTATAATTTCGGGGCACTCATTACGACCACTGGGTGTAGCATCGTCGGTGAGTCGGCTCTGTTACATGTTGTGTAGGCCAGCTTCGTGAAGAGCCGAAAATGGACGAGCAAGAACTCGAGCCCCCCGACTTCACGATTCGTGTTCGGTGGCTAACTGGCTATTAGGAGGCGTTTTTGAGGTTGTATGTAAATCCCATCCCCGTACAAATAGTAGAGTTCGGTGGGGCGCCGTCAAGCTATACTACATTGAAAAAATTTCACGGACCCGCATAGTGGAGATTTCAGTGCGCTACTGGCATATAATCAAAGATATAAACGTAGATGCGGTGCGGGCTTAGTTGCCCGCCATAAATGTAGACGGCGCGTCCGGCGAAAAAAGTCACTTCCCCTCTACCCAGCGCTCCCCGTAGAAAGCATCCATCGATATAGTTTGCCAAGAGCCACTTGGAGCGCTGTAAGCAGCTCTCGGTACAACGATGGTAAACTTAGCTTGGAAAAGAACCATTGAAATTAAAATTAAATTGCCAATTAATGCGTTTTTACATTTCATAACAAACGTAAAATATCCACGCTTTG
>NC_046660.1:114089982-114097442 GCF_010883055.1 Belonocnema kinseyi | reverse complement strand
GACAAGCACTCAAATTTTCATCTTAAAATATTAAGAACTTTGTCTTTCGGAGCGAGTTGAAGTGAAAATATTTAGTAAATTTTCTTGTCTGAAAAATTAAGTAACATTTGAAGCAAAAAAAGCATGATATGGAAAAAAGTCAAAAGGCGAAAAACGCTACTTTTTGAAGGCCCCATGATTATTTTATCACATTCTCATTCATAATGAGAAGAGTTTTATGCGAAAAATGATTTTCGCGAATTTAATTAAATTTCGACGTTTTGAGGCTACTTGAGTCAGAAAAACATGTTTTTACATCGGTATTTGTCTGTCTCTCTGGCGTCTACGTCGTCATTATTGTGGTTGTGGTTGTCTGTATATCGGATAACTTTTGAAAGAATAGCCGGATTGGATTGTGGTTTGACACAGATTTTTTATTTTAAGAATTGTATGTAAAAATTTTACTATTTTTATTTTTATTACAAATATTTTTCTTCAATTAAATATTTGCAATAAAAGTATTTCGAAGAGATTTTTAAAAAATCTTTCAGGGAATAAAATTAGTATTTATAGGTCGACAAAGGTTTGTTTTCTTTACCAAATTTGGCTTTCGTCTAAATTTTTCCAGTTGTTTTTACTGTAGTACAATTTACGTTTGCATCTCGGGCGAAAAAATCCATTCTGTTATTTCAATCTAAAATTATCGAACACTTTCCATTCAAAAATTCACGTGAAATATTTACATAGCTTTAAATTTGAAATTATTCAACATATTCTGAAGACTACAAATTTAGAATGTCTAAATTATTAAGGCTTTAAATATTTTTGAAATTGCTGTTCTGGAGACTAAATAGCACTTATTCTTTTATTAAGAAATTACAACCAAAATTGTTTAAAAAAAGTTTTTAAAAGAGTTTTAAAAACCTTAAGAAAGGTCAGAGGTTTTAATAATTCAATATATGTGATAGAATCTCTTTAAATATGAAATTAGTCTACTTTTTCATGTTTGAGCTACAATTATTCCATTTTAGAGTTATAAATTACAGTCGTGAAAACCCAATAAAATGTTTTAATTAATTTATATATAAAACAAAAAACCTCTGTATAATTCAACCTAAATGAAGCTGCAAAAATTTAATTTGAAATGCATTGAATTCAAGGCATAGTTTTAAAAAAAAATTGAAAGCAAAGGATCGACTTTCAAAAGAAGCGAAAGAAAGTGACTCGCTGGATTGCAAATGAACATGGAAAATGGTGTATTTTCGCATTTTTAGATTTTAAATTCAAACTTTTTCGCCTTTTAACAATTTCGAAAAATTCTGAAAATTCAAACAATAATGCTGTATTCTGAAAATGAAGCAATTTTAACGTTAAAATTCAAGTTTCTAAACTGAAGGCCTAAAAATTTGCAAATTTTACAATTAGTGTTATTTAAATTGTATTGGTATCTTAAAAGAGTATAAATAGTTCTTAAATTAGTTTTTAAATTTTCTGCAGTTTACCTTTTATACACACCTAGATGTTAAAAATGCCTACCCAATTTTTTCAAATTTTAATCACTTATTTTCTAAGAGAAAATCACCCCTGTTTACCAGTCATTGAAATGGATTAGAAAAAAATTTCCAAGACCCAAGAATAAAAATTGGATGTACAGCGAATTTAAAATTTTTAAATTGAGATTATCTTCAATTTTGTGATATCAAAAATTTCCATACACATTTCTTTTTAATAATACTGTAGGAAAAAATCAACAAGATCGAGTGCCGAAATTATAATTAGAGCAAATTTTCTGTAATTCTATGGGGACGGCTGAAATATCCCGAAAAATAAAATTCCCGACTCGGTAAAACTCTCTGTCCCAAAAAATACAATTCCAAAACTAATAAAATTCCTGAACAGTTTATAATATTAACGAATTTGAAAATTCCAAAATAATAAGACTCCCCAAATAAAATTGTTTCTGAATCAATATTAATTATTTATTAAAACTACGATAATAAAATATTGTTATCAAATAAATTTTTGTTTAATATTATAAGTGTTAAAAATTATTGTTTGAATTAAAAATAAAAATTATACAACAAATTTTACCGACAAATTAATATATAAAAACACGTGTTTTTTAATTAACATTTCGATTTTACAGAAGAACTTTTGTGATTTAAAAAATACTATATACATTTTCAACCAAAATATCTTATCCAGAAATATATTTTGTTTTAATTATTATTTTAAATTTAAACAATAATGTTTAAATATTTCAAACATTAAAAAAGTTGTTTCTTTGGTATAAATATTTGATTATTTCAATTAAAAAAAAAATTTTCAAAGAAAAATGCTTTCAGCACTTTTTTATCCTGAAATGTCTTGCTATAATACTTTTTTTTAAATTAAAAAGTATGATTTTTCGAGAAAATTTTTTTATAATTAAAAAAAACTGTACCGAAAACCTGGATCAAGCTTCAGATCTGAAAAAATTCAGCGATACATACATGTCAAACTTTTCTAACCTCAAAATATTTTTCTACTGCTTTACCGTCATATTTTACGAAGAATGAGAAAACAAGAATTCGACTTCGTAATACGATGAGGGCCGCACCTCGATAGGGCAGAAAATGTGATGTCCTATATATATAATTCCCCACTCCGACGCCCCGTACCGCATCTACGTTTATAATATCTTTGCTACGATGGCCATGCGAGGCACACATGTAAAGGGTTGAGGGCCACTTTCATTTACCTAATGTCGGTCATTGTCGGTGGTGCAGAACTTTGCACACCGACCGAATCCTGGAATCACTAGTGGATTTAAAACCGATATATATCAAAGGGCCGTCACGAGTATACGGGCGAGTAGGGGGCGCCATGTTTCTATCAACTGATATTTCTAATGCAATTGTGACTCTATTTCTCTCTGACAGGGATGTGTCTTCTTTTTAAATTTTTCAAAATTCATTTCATTACTTATTTTTATTGAAAATAATTAAACCTCTTGCGATTAAAAGCGGGGATTCAGCCTGAGAAGAAATGTGCTGAAAATAATTTTAAGAAAAGCATTTAAATTTTAATTTTAAATACTAACGCTTGTACACAATTTCCAGGCGCATCTTTTTTTCTTCTACAAGAAGTTGTAGATTTTTCAGTTTTGTAAATAAGTTTGTCGTACGTTTTGAAACTCTTCTAAAGTGTCAATTATTTTTGAATTTCATTAATTCTACTAAATATTTCTTGAATTCATTCGATTATTTACATTTTAAAAACTTTTTAATCATACCGAATTGAAAAATTTTTCTTTTAAAACCTTCTACACTCTTTTTCGAAATTTTAGGAAATCATTTAATGTGTTTAAAAGTCTCCTTTAATTTTCTTTTAAAGTTCATTTGTCAAAATAAAAAATCAATAAAAATGTTTACACGAATATTAGGAAAATCATTCTTTTTTTTTTGTAATCTTGTCAGACCTTCTAATTTTCTCATCTTCAAAAAATATTCAAATTTTCACTGATTTTTTAAAATTCTGTAAAATAAAAAAAAATTGCCTTTAAACTCTTTCAGTTACTTCCCGCGTGGAAAATGCCCCGCTGAGACCTCTTAGGGTGAGGGCCCCCGGCGGGGACCCGCATGGATGTTCAACGGGTGGAAATTCTACGAGGGCCCGCGTCGATGTACAGCTCGGTCGCCCTCACGGATAAACGATTAAAATTTCAAAGTCCAAAAGGTGAAGATTTTTTCAACACTACAAATTTTAAGTTTTCATGAGTTCAGACTTACAAACAATACATTTCTGTAAAAAATTGGATGGCACTTTTTTGAAATTCGAACTCTCACAATATGGATGTTCCATAGGGGCCAGCTCGGTTGCCCTCACGGATCAGCGATTAAAATTTCAAAGTCCTAAATGGTGAATATTTTTTCAACACAACAAATTTTTAGGTTTCATGAGTACAGACGTACAAGCAATGCATTTCTGTCAAAAATTGGATACACTTTTTTGAAATTCGTAATCACACAATTTGGATGTTCCATAGGGGCCCCCGCAGGGGTCCCAGCTCGATTGCCCTCACGGATCAACGATTAAAATTTCGAAGTCCAAAGGACGTATATTTTTTTGACACCAGAAATTTTAAGGTTTCATGAGTTTAGACTTACAAACATTGTATTTCATTCAAAAATTGAATGACTCTTTTCTGAAATTCGAACTTTCACCATATGGATGTTCCATGATGTCCCCGTCGAGGGTATAGCTCGGTTGCCCTCGCGGATCAACAATTCAAATTTCAAAGTCCAAAGGATGTATATTTTCTCGACACTACTAATTTTAAGGTTTCATGAGTTTAGACTTACAAACAATAAATTTCTGTTCAAAAATGAATGACTCTTCTGAAATTCGAACTTTCACCATATGGATGTTCTACGAGGGCCCCCGTCGAGGTCCCAGCTCGGTTGCCCTCACGGATAAACGATTCAAATTTCAAAGTCCAAATGGTGACTATTTTTCAACACCACAAATGTTAAGTTTTCATGAGTTCAGACTTACAAATAATGATTTTCTGTGAAACATTGAATGACGCTTTTTTGAAATTCGAACTCTGACAATATGGATGTCCCATAGGGGTCCCCGCTGGGGGCCCAGCTCGATTGCCCTCACGGATCAAAGATTAAAATTTTTAAGTCGAATGGTAAATATATTATATCCTAAAAAATGGACATAAAGAATACGTTTTAAAATATGGTTCGCGCATTGTTAAATTTCAAAAAACTATGAATACATCTGTGACGAAAACAACTTTTTTCTGCTTTTTTTTTCAAGAAAAAAATTCTTAGTTTCATGTTTTATGAAAAATTTTAAATTTTAATTAAAAATTACATTTCCCATCATTGTAAAAAGTTTTATAGTAGTCTACAACGTGAAAAAACAAAATATTAAGCGAGGAAAAAGTATAATCGATTTAAATTATTTATTAATAATTATTTCATTGATATTCCTGTTAACAGTTTGTGTATGTTACATGTACAAAACGTCGAACAACAATAAATAATTTAAAAAAGAAAGCTTAAAATTTGGTACTTTAACTTTTCTGAATTGTAGCTTATGAGGATGGCTTTTTCATCGAGTTTCAACTTGTCGGTTTGGCGAAGTGGTTAGAACACCCGACTGTTAGGCGATAGATTTAGGGATAGATTATGTAGGTTCGATACCATGTAGCGTTATAAATTTTATTTGTAATATAATGTTTAAAAATGTAATATATGTATTCACTCTAAACAGGACTATTAATATCTGAGGAAAAAATACTCACAATCAATTGGTATTTATTTTTTAAATAACTTTTTTGTCATATGGCTAGAGTATAGCAGTACGGTACTAGTTAGCACTAATACAGTACTGTCGCCTATGGTGAATTTCCTATCGGAATAGTACTATGCTAGTAGCGATATCCAGTGCTGGCCCAACACTGACAGCCCAGTACAAAATAGAGTTATCATCCCGCAGAGATATGCTAGTACAGGTGCCAGCACTGGCAAAAAAAACCAAGACAGCTTTCATGGTGGCAAACGTGAGGGATCCATGAGGGAAGTCCATGTTGGTCCCCTATGGATTATCATGTCGTTTCTATAAAGAACCACGTCTGGATTGCCCTCATGGATTCCACAAGGCATGAGAGCAATCCATAAGGAATTGATTTTTGACAATAAAAAATTTATTTTAATTATTGCTAGGAACCTTAAAGAATTTTTGTCATTTTCGAGAAACCTTACGAAATTCTTAAAAAATCATTAAAAGTTTTAATTTTTTAAAAATCCTTTCAAAAATTTTAAAAATGTTTTTAACTTACTCAAAATTTGAAAGTACATCTTTTAAACCATCACGTATTTTAAAAAAATGTGTAACAAAATTGCTAAAGAAGGCCTAATAATAATTATGTTCTCCAATTCGAGATGTAAAAAAATTTACTTATAATCTCCTAAATTTTTCTAATGAATTTGAGGAAAATAGTTTTATCTGCTTTAAATCTGTCGGAATTCCTTTAAACCTCCTAAAGTTTTTTTTTAAATATTTAAAAGTGTAAATTTCTAACAGAATTTGAGTTTAAAATTCGATTTGAATCTCTTCCTTTCTTCTAAGCATTTCTTGAATTTACTCGATTTTATTTATTAATTTTACCACATTGAAATATTTTGCTTTAAAATCTCCCACACTCATCTTTAAAATTTTTTGTAATCCTTTTACAGGTTTAAAAACTTTTTTTAATTTTCTCTTAAAGTACATTTTTTTTAAATAAAAAATTAACCAAAAATTTCACGAGAATCTTGAAAAAGTTCTATTTCTAATCTTGTCAGACCTTCCAAGAAAACTAGTCATTACAAATTATTTTAATTCTTCCTGATTTTCTTTTAAATTCGGAAAAATTAAAAAGGTTGCCTTAAAATCTTCCAGATTCTTCATTGAGAATTTTGGACATCGTTTAAAATGTATTGAAATATGTTTAAATAATCCCTCAAAATTAATTTTTAAACATAAAAAATTATATTAATTATTCGTAGAAGCCTAAAAGAATTTTTTTCATTTCCGTGAAACCTTACAAAATTAAAAAAAAAATTTTCGCAAATTTTATTTATTTTCAAATCGTTTCAAAATTCGTCAATATCTGTTAAACTTACGCAAATTTGAAAGCACATTTTGTAAAACAACATAAACTTTAAAAAAGATTGTGCAAAAGATTGCGCAAGAAAGTTTAATAAGAATTAAGTTCCTTATATGTTTCTATAATGATATAACGTAGAAAAATTGCATGAACTTTCATTCTCTTGACACCGTGCAAAATTCAGTTTTAATTGAGGTTGTATGTAAAGAAATCAATCTTTGGTTGAATTTTTTGGAAAAAGAACTATATTTAAATGAAATAATTATTTATATGCTAAATTATTTTCAAACCTTTAACCATACCGATGCGGAGATAATTCATGTCAAAGTTGACTACTTTAACATGTAGTTCATGAACAGTGCATAGGCAATCTTCATATTTTAATTTATAGTAATTAACGCACTTGTAGAGAAATTTAAAAAATATCGGTATTAGTGCTGCTTGAAAATACAAATTAAAAAAAAAATATATCAAGTTTTTCCACCGTGTAGTTTCAGAGATAATTCAATGAAAAACATTGAAATTTTAGTCACTTTCAAACTGATAAACATAACAGTATCGCATAGCAGCAACACTGTTCCCTCTCTCCAGCTTATCTGTTGTACCAAGCTATTCAAATGCACACGACAGTTGATCAGCCATGGATAGGTTTTAATTGCGACGTTGCATGAACTACGAATCTGCCGCCGGCATAGCAGTCGTAACTATACGTAACACACATCCTACGCATTATATCAAAGATATTATAAACGTAGATGCGGTACGGGGCGTCAGAGTGGGGAATTATATATATAGGACATCACATTTTCTGTCCTATCGAGGTGCTGCCCTCACC
>NC_046660.1:114086451-114089882 GCF_010883055.1 Belonocnema kinseyi | reverse complement strand
TAAGGGAGGGGATGTACTGGGAAAAAGAAGAGAACAGAATGTGTAGAATATGTGAATGGGAGGAGGAAACATGGGAGCATGTATGGGGAGGATGTAGGAGAGAAATGGAAGATAAAGGAAGCTGGCAAGAAAATGTAGTTAAGATTCTAGGGGAAGATGGTTTAGGAGAAGAATGGATGAAGGAGTTGGAGGGTGCTAGAGAAGCGAATGAGGGAGAACGAATGAATGCACGTAAAACGGTAAATGGGGGTATAAAAAAGTGAAAGAAAAAGGAAACGGAAGCCGCTTAGATTAGAAGCGTGAAAATTGTAAGTAATGGTAAAGTAAAAGTTAAGTAGACTAAGATGCGCTTGCGTTCTCATGCTCTCTCTCTCTCTCTCGCTTGCACTCTAGCTTTCGTTCGCTCGCTCACTCGCTTGCTAACAAGTCCTAAATTGCGCTATCGCAGGAAATAGAAATAAGGAACTAGATATAAGACTTTATGTAAATAGTTGTAAATAATTGTATATATAGAAAGGATAAGATTGTAAAAAATATATAGATTTAAACGGAAAGATTGTAAGGAATGGAAGTCATGTACACCCTTAGGGGACACATTATGAATAAAGAAGAAGTACTTCTCTAAAATTCTTTGAAATTCCTGCTAATTATAAAAATAAATTGCAAATTCCTTGGAATCTATTAAAATATCCTAAAATATATCAAATCCTTCAAAATCTCATATTAAATTACTGTAATCAATTGAAAATTCCTTGGAATCTTTTAAAATTCCCTCAAATTTTTCAAATCCTTCAAAATCTTTGAAATACCTAGAACTTTTTTTAAAGATTTGAAGAGTACTTTGGAATTTCGGAAAATAACCCTTCTTAAATTGTTTGAATTCTTTAAAATTCCTTTAGATTATAAAAACAAATTTAAAATTCCTTGACATCTTTTAAAACATCCACATAAATTTAAAATCTTTCAAAATCTCTTGAAATTTTTTAAAGCTTCAGATTGAAATTTAGAAAAGAGAAAAATGTCAAAACGTTAGATATTGAAATGTGTGTGTAGATTAGTTAAACTAATGAATTAAAGTTTTACGAGAAGTTATTCGAGTTAAAGTTTAAAGAAGCTTTAAAGAATTTCAAGAGATTTCAAAAGATTTTAAATATGTGAGGTTGTTTTCTAATCTAAAATGAAATTGTGGAATAATAAAGTATTTCCATGCAAAATAGTTATGCTGAAGTTTAAATGCTTCCTTTTACATTTTGACATTGTCGACTTCTGGAAAGTTTAAAATCAAAAATTTAGATCTATGAGTCCTAATTACTTTCCTAAGTTTTTTTGTTGAATTTAACTTATTATTATAAAAATATGGGCATTTTTTAAAATTTCTCCAGCTTATTTAAATGCTCTCCATCGTTGAAGCCAAGAAAGAACTCACATATCTGTATAATTCAATCAAAATTTAACGACAGTTTCATTTTTATTTAACTACATTGTACGTAAATTTAACCCCATTTAACACCATTCAACATCTACAATTTTAACTGAAATTTACTTAAATTTTAAATTTAAATAAAATGTATTCACTTTTTGAGATGATCTAGATTATATTCAATCTATAAATTCAGCTTCACAACATAATTTTAAAAATTGCACTACAATATCTAACGTTTTGAAATTTTTCTGTTTTCTAAATTTCAATCTGAAGCTTTAAAAAATTTCAAGATATTTCAAAAGATTTTAAATATATGAGGATGTTTTAAAAGATGTCAAAGAATTTTCAATTTATTTGTATAATTTAAAGGAATTTCAAAGAATTTTAACAATTTTAGCAGTTATTTAAACAAATTCCAAAGTACTTTTCAAATCTGTAAAAAAAGTTCTAGGTATTTCAAAATATTTTGAAGGTTTTGAAATATTTGAAAGTATTTTAAAACGTTTCAAGGAATTTTCAATTGATTAGAAGCAAGGAATTTTAAAATTATTTAAATAATGTAATACGAGATTGTAAAAAATTTGAAATATTTAAGGGTTTTTTTTTATTTTAAGGAATTTTCAAGAACTTTGAAAATTTTCAAGTGATTTCAAAGAATTTAAAGGAATTTAAATATTTGAGGCTGTTAAAAAAGATTTCAACGAATTTTCAATTTATTTTTATAATTTAAAGGAATTTCAAAGAATTTTAACAATTTTAGCAGTTAATTAATCAAATTCCAAAGTACTTTTCAAATCTGTAAAAAAAGTTCTAGGTATTTCAAAAGATTTTGAAATATTTGAAAGTATTTTAAAACGTTCCAAGGAATTTTCAATTGATTACAGTAATTTAATATGAGATTTTAAGGGATTTGAAATATTTAAGGGTATTTTTAAAATTGCAAGGAATTTTCAAGAACTTTAAAAAATTTCAAGAGATTTTAAAGGATTTAAAATATTTTAGGATGTTTTAAAACATTCCAAAGAATTTTCAATTAATTTCAATAATTTAAAGCAATTTCAAAGACTTTTAACCATTTTTTTTTCAACTTTTCTGGTTGAAAGTGGAACTACTTTGTTCAAAATCTAGTTTTTTTGTTCATGATTCATCAATTTAGATGATAAAATTTATTTTCTGAAAATTGATCTATTTTGTAGATATTTTGTTGTTATTGTTTAAAAAGTAATTTTTTTAACTACAAGAAAATTAATCTTTTTTGTCGAAAATTTAACTATAATTAAACGTTAATTTTTTGTCTAGAAAATTAGACTTATAGGAAAATAAATTTCTTTTGTGCAAAGTTCATGTATTTTATTTCAATTGCCTTTTTTTAGTATAAAATTCAGCTTTTTGGATGAAAATTTAACTCGTTGTTTACAAATGTAACTATTTTGTTGAACATAATTCTATTTTCAACAGAAGATGAATCTGAAAAATTGGCGGTTTTCCTCCTTGAGGGTACTTCTTGGTGTTTAAAAATCTGGGCTATAATTCCCGGTTTTCCCAGCCAGTGGCAGCCTGACTACAACTTGTGCAGTGCTTTAATTTTTTGTCACTTAAAATATGTGGCTGATTTTCTTTTTTTTTTGAGTCAAATATTTAAGAGTTAATAATACAATGATCTTCCGGTCGCACCTGGTAGAATAGAGCTGAAATGGAAACATGGAAACATAACCTATAATTCTTTGTGGCATTTGCAGATTTGCTTAATCTGGCATTAAATTTAACCAGTTATAGATAATAATTGTAGCACAAATAGACAAAATGTGCAAACGGATTTTAAGGTCAAATACTGTACACTAAAAAACACAAAATTGTTTGATTTATCTCTCAGATTGTGCTGTCAAAAATTGCTTGCTTCGCGATCGAAGCAGTGCTCACATTATGGAAAAAGTATACATTTCAACACTGACTCGCCGCTCGTCGGTGTGTAGAAGAAGAAGGCGATGTTGCGCGCGCAGGCTTCTCT
>NC_046660.1:114076780-114086351 GCF_010883055.1 Belonocnema kinseyi | reverse complement strand
CCCCCCCCCCATCTTTCTGTTGATTGTCTTTGCCTCTCCCTTTTTTCCACTTCTTAATAGTTTACTCCAGTCCCGTCTTCTATTTCTCTATCATTAAAGAACTCCTTCCTTTCTTCTTCCCACCTCGTTAATTCGATCGCCATCCCTCTCCTCTCTTCTACCTCCATCAAACACTTTCTCGCCAACTCCCCTCCCTTTACCTCCCTCAGCTTTGTCTCAAATTTCCATGCTCTCTTACCCGCTCTAATACTTAACTTATCCCATTGCGCTTCTTCTCTCACCATATATCCTGGCGTCCTCCAGTCTGCCCCTAGTGTCCACCTTATATACCTTTCTTGTAAACTCTCAATATCTTTTCGTTTTTTCCATCCCCATATCTCTGCTCCATAACCTAAAACCGGCCTTTTCCTTCGTTTTCCTATTCCCCATATCTGTTTCATTATCCCTGCTCCTTTTTTTATCCTTTCTCTTACGTGAGCTGTATGATATCCATTCGTCTGCAAGATATATCCCAAATATTTACACTTTTTGATTTCTCCTAACTTTATTCCCTTCCATCTCCCTGACCATTCTTTCTTCCTTCTTCCTCCTTTTCTAAATCTCTTTATCTTTGTCTTGTCTACATTTACATTCAGTTTTTTCCCATCTAAGTATTTCTCTAATCCATCAACACTATGTCGTCTGCGTATGCCAGTGTATATATCTTTTCCTTCCCTATCCTAACTCCTCCCCAACCCTTTCTCCTCATTTCTTCTTCCAAGTCTGATATTAATAAATTAAATAAAAGTGGGCTCAGAGGACACCCTTGTCTCACACCTCTCACCAACCAGAAACTATCTCCTACTTGCTCTCCTATCTTTACCCTGCTTCTTGTCCCCCTAAAAATTTCTGATACTCTCTTTATTAATCCCTTTCTTTTCCCCTTCTTTACCATAACTTTGTCTATTTCGCCTCGGTCTAATGAGTCAAACGCCGCTTTTAAGTCCACGAACATTGCTATCATTGCCCCTTTTTCCCTTTTAGTTCTCTTATTTACTAGAAAGTTCAGAACATATATGTTGTCCATTACCCCCATTCCTTTTCTAAACCCTATCTGATTCGGTGACTCGATCTTTTTTTCTTCAACTTCTATCTCCAATCTCTCCGACAAAATAGTTACATATACTTTATACAGTATTGGCATCAACGTAACCCCCCTATAATCTTTAACCTCCTCTCCCTTGCCTTTCTTTACTATTAGTATAACTACTCCTTCTTTCCATAACTCTGGCCACCCCTCTCCTCTCCATACTCTATTAAACATTATCCATGCCCATTCCTCTAGTTCCTCCCCTCCATATTTCCATACTTCATTTGGAATCTCATCTATACCAGGTGCCTTTCCATCCTTTATTATTCCTAAAACTTTAACTATTTCTTCCCTTGAAATTTCCTCTTCCTCGTCTCTTTCTCTACCATATTTTCCTCCCTTTACAACTTTTCTCTCTACTTCTCCTATCAAATCCAAAAAACATTTCTTCCATTCTATCATTTCAATATCTTGGTTTACTCTTTTTCTTCTTTTTCTTTCTCTATTTACTACCTTCGATACCTCTTCTTCCGTCCTAGACTTCTCCGCCTTTTCCTCAAACCTTTTATTCTCTTCCTCTTTCTTTTGATAACACAATTCAGTATACTCTTTCTGTTTTTTTCCTATATTCTTCCCCATTACTTTTTTCTTTTCTCCACTTTCTTAATTCCTTTCTGATCTCCTTTTTTTTCTCTTTGTAGTCCTCATCCCACTCACTTCTATTCCCCCCTTTACTAACTTCATTATTGTTTGTGCACTCTAATCCTATTTTTATTTCTCCTATCATTTTTTCTATCTCCTCGTCCCCATTTTGATATTTCTTATTTTTTCTCTAAACTGTTCTTTTCCTTCCCTTGACCAATCCTCTTTTCCTACACTTTTTACATTAGCTCCCTTTTTACTCATATTGTTATTCCTTTTTTGTCCCTCTAATGTCACTATTAAGGGAAAGTGATCCGAATCAATATATTCTCCTACTTCTAGTTTCTTAAACTTCTCTCTTACATCATCATCCACTATCATATAATCAATTACCGTTCCCCTTTCACTTCCTGAGCGTGTATATTCTCCTTTTTCATCCCCTTTTATATTCCCGTTTAAGATATACCATCTCAACTCCTCCAAGCTCTTCAAAAACTTTTTTCCCTCCCCATTTAGTACCTTATCTTTGGATTTTCTTCCTTTCTCTTCTCCCGATTCCCTTCCTCCTCTATCTCCTGTTCTCGCATTGAAATCACTTCCTATTATAATCCTAATCTCTTCTTTATTTTCTTCAATCATTTCTTTGATCTCCTCTGCTTTTTCCTGCATATCACCGTTTACATAAATCCCCACTACCTTCCACTTCTCTCCTTCCATCATAGCCTCTTCTACTATTACTCCTTCTTTTTGCTCATTCCTGTCTTTCTTATCTTCCCTGTTATACATTAATTCCTTACTCCCATCACCATTCCTCCCATTGCCCTGCCCTTTTTATTCTTCCTCTTTGCATTTTGCACTTGCCATTTGTAACCACTTGGTAACCTTCCCCTTACTCTTTCCCATCCCTTTTCATCTAACCACGTCTCCATCATTATGACTACATCCCATTGTGTCAAATTTCTCATAAACTCCTTATCCTTTTCTCTAATCCTGCTATATTCTAGTAACAAATCTTCTATTCTTCCCTACTTGCGTTTTTCATATTTTTTTCCTTCTTACTATTTCTTATTTTCCTATCTCCTGTTCCTTCCTCTTCTAGTTTCCCTGCAGCTCATTTCTTACTATCTGTTCCCTTTCTTCATCCCAATCCCACCATACTCCATCTATCTGAATTCTCCCATACTTAACCCATGTTCTCTTTTCCTTTTTTCTTTCCTCTTCCGCTATTTTCCTTAATTTATACTGCATCTTCCTTTCTACCCATGTCAAATCATCCTCTATTCTCTCCGGACTACCATATAATAACCTCTTCTTTGTCATCACCTTCCTCTTATGTTCCCATTTCTTTAGTTTCACCAGTACCATTATCTTCCCTCTTCTCACTTCCCCTCCTATATTTCGCGTTTCCTCTATCTTTACCTTAGCATCAATCCTTTTTAGTACTTCGTCCACCCCCTTCTTCAACTCCTTCCCCTCTAATCTTATACCCTTTATCACTATGTTTAATTTTCTTTCTTCCCTCTCTTTCCTTTGTTCTATGTTTCTCAGCCTTTCTATCTCCTTATTCCCACTCTCGCGCCCACCGTAATTCCCGTTCGAGCTTTCAAGTTTCTTCATCCTACCTCTTATCTCCTCTACCTTTGTATTATTAACTTCTTCCTGCGTCTCTAGTTTTTGCTCCAATGACTCCATTCTCTTTTCCAATTTTTCCCTGATTTCTTCCCATTTTTTTTATTTCTTTCTTAACTTCAGCTATTTCCCGCCTAATTTTCTTCTTTAATTCCTCTCCCCTTCTCTCCTGCTTTTCTTCATAAATCCCCATTACCTCTATCATCACTTCTCTAATTTCCTTTAGCCTTTCTTCTTTCATCGACATTTCATTTAAATCTCCGCTACCGTCAGCACCCTCCCTGTTATTGCTTTTCCCTACCAAACTCTGCTTTTCCGGCGGTGATCTAAACATTTTCTGGTATTTTATACTCGCCCCGATATCTTCCTTCTTTTCACTGCTTTCCCTCTCCCCTCTCTTCCTTTTGATAAATGCTTCTATGGACCCTACGCTTCTTGCTCTTAATCTTTCCTTTTCTATAGTTTTTTTATACTTCCCCCTTGCCTTCCTTTCCTTTATCTCTTTCGGCGTACTGAACACTTCCTTCTCTAATTCTGTTTCTTCCGAGGAGATACTCGTTCCACCAGCCATTAATCAAATTGAAATTTTCCCACCTTTTATACTTCCCTGCCTCTATCGTCGCTGTCTGTTACCTGTCACGCCTTTCTTTGTCGCTACCCAATCCTGCTACTACCAATCCGTTAACACAGTTTTCCCACCCTGTCACAAATCTCCAAACAAACTTCTTCCACACAAATCTATCTCAATCCCCCAAAATATCTACCTCCCCTTTGCAATCTCACAATCCCTCAATTAGATCTCGCACCTCCACACCCTTCCACACACTTCCACAATCCACTCACCTCAAATTTCAATATTGCAATATTTGAGAGTATTTTAAAATGTTCCAAGGAATTTTCAATTAATTACGGTAATTTAATATGAGATTTTCGAGTATTTTAAAAATTGCAAGGAATTTTCAAGAACTTTAAAAAATTTCAAGAGGTTTAAAGGATATAAAATATTTTAGGATATTTTAAAACATTCCAAGGAATTTTCAGTTAATTTCAATAATTTAAAGCAATTTCAAAGACTTTTAACGATTTTTTTTTCAACTTTTCTGGTTGAAAGTGGAAATACTTTGTTGAAAATCTAGTTTTTTTGTTGATCATTCATCAATTTAGTTGAAAAAATCTATTTCCTGAAAATTGAACTAATTTGTAGAATTTTTTTGTTATTGTTTAAAAAGTAATTTTCTTAACTACAAGAAAATTAATCTTTTTGTCGTAAATGTAACTATGATTAAACGTTAATTTTTTGTCTAGAAAATTAGACTTGTAGGAAAATAAATTTCTTTTGTGCAAAGTTCATGTACTTGATTTAAAATGCCTTTTTTAGTATACAATTCAGCTTTTTGGATGAAAATTTAACTCGTTGTTTAAAAATTTAACTATTTTGTTGAACATTATTCCATTTTCAACAGAAGGTTTCATCTTTTGAATTGAAAACTCGATTTTTAATTTGAAAATGTTTACTATCAAATTCTGGATTAAGAATTAATCTCTTTTGTTTACAAATTCAACTACTTTATTGAATTTTTAAATAAAAAAGAGTAACTCTGAACACGGACTTTAATAGTAAAAATTTTCAAATTAAAAATCGAGTTTTTAATTCAAAAGATGAAAGTTGCTGTCGAAAATAGAATAATTTTCAACAAAATAGTTGAATTAAAAAAAAAAGATTAATTCTGAACGCGGAATTTAATAGAAAAAGGTTCGAATTAAATGCGATTTTTTAATCTAAAAGATAGAAATGTCTGTTCGAAATAGACGAGTGTTCATCAAAATAGTTGATTTTACCACCCAAAAAAGCTGACTTTTTAGGGAAATTTAGATAAAATCTTCCACACAAGTAAAAAATGAATATGAAAAATTGCCGGTTTTCCTCTAAGTTTTAGGGTACTTCTTGGTGTTTAAAAATCTGGGCTTTAATTCCCGGTTTTCCCAGTTAGTGGCCACCCGACTTGAACTTGTGCAGTGCTTTAATTTTTTGTCACTTAAAATATGTGGCTGATTCTCGTTTTTTTTTTAGTAAAATATTTAGGAGTTAATAATACAATGATTTTCCGGTCGCACCTGGTGTGATAATTCTAAAATAACCCTGAAATCAATTATGATTAAAGTAGAGCTAAAAGGTAAACATAGAATCATAATCTATAATTCCTTGGGGCATTTTCAGATTTGTTTAATCTGGCATTAAATTTAACCAGCTAAGGATAATAATTGTAGCACAAATAGACAAAATGTGCAAACGGATTTTAAGTTCAAATACTGGAAACGTAAAAAACACAAAAATGGTTGATTTATCTCTCAGATTGTGCTGTCAAAATTGCTTGCTTCGCAAGATATTAGGCCCGAGATACGGCATGGGTCAGTGGTGGGGACGGCCGATATATATATCTAACTACATTTTCGACCATATCGAGGTGCTGTCCTCTTCAACTTTTCACCGTTTCTATGGCAACCGCGTCCTCCTAGCACGTTAGCGGGCGGGCGGGTTCGGGGCACACACCGAAAGTTGTTGAATTCCAAACCGAACGCGATTTTCTGTTTCTCGCGTTCGCCTTCGCCATCACTATAGCAATCTTTGCTAAAGTTGAGTCGATCGGCTGGCTCTGTACGGCCTGTACGCCAAAAATGTTATGAGCAATGAATTACCTAATTATATGCAAATTAAAGAGAGCCTAAAAATATTGTATTTATTATTATTTTAAAATTTCGAGACAATAAATAAATGTAAAAAAGTTTTTTTCGTACTTCAGAATTTTAGTGAAATTTCTGAAATTATTTTAAAAAACTACAATTTTAATTTTAAAGAAATTGAGATAAATTAAAAATTTTAATAAAATTTAGTTGAATTTAAAATTTAAATAAAATTTAGCTCAATTCAACATTTTAATTCAATTTAGGTGAATTTAAGAATTAAATAAAGTTTAGTTAAATTAAATTAATTTTTCATCTGGTTTATTTTAAAAGAGAAATTTTCTATATACTAAGTAAATAAGTTTTAAAATTATTCTATTCGTACTTTAAGATTTATTGAAGTGTAATTTTTAAAATTATGTTGTAAAGCTAAATTTAAAGATTGAATACAATTTAGATCATTTCAAAAAGTGAATACATTTTATTTAAAATCAAAATTTAAGTAAAACTCAAGTAAATTTCAGTTAAAATTGTAGATCTAGAATTGTGTTAAATGGGGTTAAATTTAAGTACAATCTAGTCGAATAAAAATGAAACAGTCATTAAATTTTAATTGAATACAGATATGTGGGTTCTTTCTTGGCTTCAACGATAGAGAGCATTCAAATAAGCTGGAGAAATTTTTAAAAAATGCCCTTATTTTTATAATAATTAGTTAAATTGAATAAAAAGCTCAAGAAAGTAATTAGGACTCATAGATCTAAATTTTTTGGTTTAAAACTTTTCAGAAGTCGACGATGTCAGAATATAAAAGGAAGCATTTAAACTTCAGCATAACTATTTTGCATGGAAATAATTTATTATTCCACAATTTTATTTCAAATTAGAAGTACGATAGCAATTAAATAATTATTCCATTCAAAATGTTTCAGTTTCAAAAATTGGATTATAACTTCAAAGCCTTTGAAATTAACAGGTTTTAAATGAGAGAAATTTGAAATAAGAACAATTAAAATCACAGTGTAATTATTTTCGTTTAGAAGCGTACAAATAAAATAATAATTATTAAAAGAAACTAGTTTATAAATTTAAAATTCAAAATCTCAGTATTTGTAAAATTTCGAATATTCTTCGAGTATAACCTGTCATTTCAAATTATTTAATTTTAAACGTTGTAAATTAAGTCACTTATGATTCGGCAATACATTTTTTTCAGCTTTAGGATATAAATAATTTAAAGCTGCAATAAGCAGATTATTCGATGTCAAACCTCGTGAAAAATTGGAATAAATGTTAAGCATTTGAAATCGAAAACTTTTTATAGGCAGATGAATTTTAAATTGAAAGGTTTTAATATATTTTCAATTTAAACATTCAAAGTGAGTAATTTTATAAACAGAAATTTCAAGAATTGTATTATTTGAAAATTTTTCATAGAGTTGATAAATTAAAAATGCAAGCATTAATATTTTTTAAATTTTGAGTATGCCTCAAGTATACAATCTGATAAATTAAAATTATTTAATTTTGAAAGTTTTGAATTGAAAATTGAAATGCAGAATTCTAAATGTTTGTATTTGGGTATTATCAGATTTTGGAGACCATAAAGTTAAGCCTAATTAAGTTCGAAGGCTTACAGTTGTCAATTTTATGATTTAAATCCTTATATTCAAAAACAAATTAAATTTCAATGTTGAAATTTTTAATTGTTTAAGGTTTGATTATTAAATTCAGAATTTTTTCAATGCTTTATATTTTTAATTTTACACTTTCAAACCTTTTTCTTTAATTTGAATCATCGAGAAAAAATATTACATTTTAGTGGACACGAATTTTTTTTACGTAAAAAAATTAATTTAGGATATATCCTGTGCGCCAAGGTGAACAATATGGCAGAAATAATCACGGCTTATCACACTAAAAAAAATATTTGATAAAAAAATTTCTTCACTTATTTATTACATGAAAACATTTCTTCTTGCTTACAAGATTTAAGAAGTAAGAAAGAAATCTTGATTGGAATATATTGATTTTTAAAGAACAAGAAGCTTTAAGCATTATAGCGCTAGGCGTAAATAATTTAAAAATATCTTCCTTTTTAATTTAATAGACTCAATATTAAAAAGGAAGTTTTAATATTATCAGAAATAAATATTCACTTCAACTTCAAGTACCTAAATGACAGTTTTGACTTATTGTCATGTTCATTGTAATTTTTACATTATGTCTAATTGTCTACTGTGTTATGAATTGCAGTTAGAAGAAAGTTGTGAATAATACAATAGAGCGGAATTAAACTTCGGTTTTCAATAAAGATCTTTGAAAAGAAGTATACAATTTTTGAAAAAATAAGTCTAAGAAAAAAGTGCCAGATCAAGTAATTTTTGGTTCGATTCATAATTTTATTCAAATATGAAATTCCTTCCAAATTTCTTTTTAACAATGCAAGAAATAAACATTGTTAATATCTTTTTCAAATAAAAAAGTGGGGTTTTTTGCATGATTGTCGTTATTTTTCTTTAAAAAACCTTTTTTGTTAATAAGGTAATTAATTTATAATTCATAAGCCTTTAAATTTTTATAAAAGAAACTGAAAGTTAATCAAATATTTAAATTATTAAAAAATAAATTTATTTACGAACCAATTTAAAACAGCAAGTTTTTTATTAAAGGAAAGAATTGAGCAAAATCAAAAATTTTTCAATGGAATTAAATATGCAAACAGTTAAATAAGTAAATGCAAACAAAAGCTTAATCGACCAGCTCGAAAGGGTGGTTTTCTATATATGACCGGTGGAGAAAATTTTAAAGTTTCAACTTATTTTTCTCAATAAATACAAAATAAAGAAATAAAGCAAATAATTAAAGGAAACTAAATAAAAAACTAAGGAAACTTATATATTTATTAAAAATAAAATAAAAACGGCGTCAAATTCTTTAAAATAATATAGACTATTAAATTACATAATAGTTCTGTGAATTTATAGCATTGGTTTATATTATTTTTCATGATTGCGGTTTAGAAAATGTAATTAGCTCAGATATTAAAACAACAAAAATACGAAAATTATGGCAATTTTTATGTTACTTCTTATTTCAATTTGAAAGAATGGTTCATATTTATAACATGGCTTTAGGTAAACTGTAGAAGCAAGCCGTAATTTCCTTTGACTTTCGAAAATGCTTCTTACACTTTACAGCTGTTAAAAAACTCATATGCCACTAAATTCACAAAGATTTCAAAAACGCAACATTTTACAAGGCGTTTGTCTAAGCCTATAAGAAATTTAGGAAAAAATTTTTTTATAAGTTTTTAGAAGGAAATTTCTGTTCAGAATTTTTATTTCTTTAACCAGAAAAAATAGTAAGGACACCCAGTGGGCACAACATTTGGCGACGTCTTTACGACATCGCTAGGACCTCATTATGACAACTTTACGACATCCTATGTCCATGTCGTTAAGTCGTCTTTGCGATATCGTATATATGTCGTATGACTCGCTTTTTATTGTAAATTCAAAGATATTGGCCTAAAATAAACACACAAAA
>NC_046660.1:114073994-114076680 GCF_010883055.1 Belonocnema kinseyi | reverse complement strand
CGACGAATGGAGACTGGGTGTTTGGAATGCTAGGGGAGTAAATGATCTCAAGATAAAAGAATTGCGTGAAACTATGGACGTGAAGAAACTAGATATTTTATGTGTGCCCGAAACAAAAAAAAAGGGATGCGAAACTAAAGACATAAAAAACGGCGTGTTGAAAGGCGGATTTGAAATATGGTCAGGAGTAGACTGTGAATCACATGGTAAACAAGGAGTAGGTCTGATTTTGAATGAAAGAGCAAAGCAGCATCTCGGAGACCATGGTTTCGTGTCTCCGAGACTGCTGTGGGCTAGAATGAAAGTAGGAATCAGAAGACTATTTATCATAGCGTGCTACGCGCCGGTTGATAGTGATCCTAGAGAAGTAAAAGACTCCTTCTGGGACACTTTAAATGACACAATAAACATTTTCGAACATGGGGAAAGAATAATTCTACTAGGAGACATGAACGGTTGGGTGGGCATCCAAAATCAGGATACAGAAAGAGTATTAGGTAATTTTGGGGACCCAAGAACAAACTATAACGGAGATAAATTAGTTGGTCTATGCTTAGAAAGGGGTCTGTTTATTACAAATACTTGGTTTAGGCATAAAATGATCCACATGTACACCTGGTCTAATGGAAATAGCCGCAGTATAATTGACTTTGTTGTTGCGGATGAAAGACTAAGGGAGTTAGTCAAAGATACAAGAGTAATGAGGGGTCCTGAATGCAATACTGACCATTACCTTCTGATCTCAAAAATTAACTTAGGTCGGGGATGGAGAAAAAAGAGAACCAAGAAAGCAAAGCAAACGCGAATAAAAATTGAGAACCTACAGAAACCGGATGTGCGAATAGATTTCCAAAATAAGATAATCGAAAACATAGATAGGGCAACATGGGAGGGCTGTATAAAAAACAAAGATATAGAGGGCGCCTGGACAACGTTACGGGATATCCTTGTTAGATGTACGATCGAAGTGTGTGGTACCGCAGTTGTAGGAAGAATTTCTGGTGATGCGTGGTGGAATGATGAAATTCAGGCTGCCCAAAAAGCAAAAAGAGAAGCGTACAAGAGAACTTTGAACATCGCAGAAAAGAAATGAGGAAAGAAGTAGACGTAGAAATGATTATAGACGCGAAAACAGGATACTTAAACGATTAGTTAAAGAAAGTAAAGATACAATTAGAGCAGAAGAACAGATAAAAATACAAAACGACTTTGAAGGAAGCAGGAAACTACTTTATAAAAAAATGAAAGGAAACAAAAGTACAGAAATTGTCAACATGAGAAATAGTAGCGGGAAAATGGTATATGATGTAGACGGAATACTAGAGGCTTTCAGAGACTACTTTAGGAGACAATTCGGAGATGAAGCTATAGGACACCACAACTGCGATGTTGAACACGATGCGATGGAAAACTCAATTGAAAAAGTCTGTGTCACTGAGGTTAGGGATATAATTAAGAATTTGAAAAACGTTAAGGTTGCCGGGGTAGACGGTATTGACGCTGAAATGCTTAAACACGGTGGCGCGTGCATACCACATAGCGTGTGCGAATTGATAAATTTATGTTTCGAGATGGGAGACGTCCCAGGCGATTGGAAAGAAGCGGTTATCGTACCAATATATAAGAGAAATGAAATGAAAATAACAAACGCAAAGATTTGCGAAGTCCAAAGTGGGTTTATGCCAGGAAGGTTATGTACGGATCAAATTTTTTGCTTAAGGCAAATAACAGAAAAAAGTTTAAGAGTAGGAAAAAAATTTTGCTGTGCATTTGTTGACCTAGAAAAAGCTTTTAACAAGGTAGATAGAAGTAAACTTTGGGAAGTCCTGAAAGAGTATGGAGTCAATGGATGGATCCTACAAGCTATAAAAAGAATATATACAAGTAGCAAAGCGAGTGTAAGAGTGAATGGGAAACTGAGTGACTGTTTCGATATTATTCAAGTGTTTAAGAATGGCTTTCTTCGACTAAGAGGGTGTGGATCTCGAAACAGTAAGGGTACGTGGGTTAGCGTTCGCAAATGATAAGGTTGTTATGGCAGAGTCTATCGAAGACCTACAAAAAATGTTAAATAAACTAGATGCAAGCATGAAGAGCATGGGCCTCAAAATTAACGTAAATAAAACAAAAACTATGGTTTTCGAAGGAAAGAGTGAGAAAACACTATGCAATATTTTATTAAATGATGAGAGAATTGAACAAGTTGATAAATTCGTATACCTTGGTAGCTTATTTACTAGGGACGGAAAGATAGATGAGGAATTAGATAGACGAATAAATGAAGGTAAGAAGGTTATTGGTAGAGCAGGTCCCCTTATCAGGAGTAAAAATATATCAAATAAAGCTAAAATGGCAATACATAATTCTATATTTGTACCGACGTTACTATACGGTATCGAGACATGGACTTATCAAGAAAAAGATAACGGTAAAATTAACGCAATTGACATGAGATTCATGCGCATAATATGCGGGAAAACCCTGATGGACAAAGTAAGTAACGAGATAATTCTAAAAGAATGTGTTGCAGAAGAGACGCTAGTAGACACATGGGAAAGAAATCGGTTAATATGGTTCGGACATATTGAGAGAATGCCAAATGAACGACTAACGAAACAAGTGTATCAAGGTAAAGTAAATGGCAGCGTGCCCAGAGGTAGACTGCGGAAAGAATGGTTAGAATGTG
>NC_046660.1:114072860-114073894 GCF_010883055.1 Belonocnema kinseyi | reverse complement strand
GGACAGGAAAGTATGGCGGCAAATAGTTAATAAAAAGAGTGTCAGTAGAGTGAATGACGCCTGAAACAAAGACCTTGGCTACTAATGGACCCAAATGGGGAATCTTACATAACGACTTTGTGAGGTTCTTCGCTTGGGGTGATTGCTAGAGAGATTGATCAGCAACCTGGGTCGGAGCAGCGTTGCGGAACGAACGTGTTATTTACTTAAATAGCACGAGAATTCTGGATCAATCTGAAAAATCTCTATCCCTTCCACACACTACTCCTTTCCCCTACCGAGTGAGTCACGCCTACCCCGAAAGGGAAATGGCTTAATGGTGTAATAATAAAATAATAATAATCTGACGATGTCTTTACGATATCGTAAAGACACTGTAAAGACATGGACATCGGATGTCGTAAAGTTGTCGTTAAGATGTCGTAACGATGTCGTAATGACGTCGCCAAATTTTGTGCCCGCTGGGCATATTTAACCACAATTCTGGTTGATTTAACCAGACAGTTTTTTTAGTTTATTTAAATTTAGATAAAACTTAACTGTATCTTTAAATTCACTTTTCTACTAATTTCCAAAAACATTATAACTTAAATCAAAAATAAACTTTTTAATTCAAAATTGTTATTACTATTTTATACTAACATTTTTGCTACATTTTGGGCATAATTTGGATTTCAAAAATTCTTTAGATTTTTCGAATTCCTTCGAGACCTTCTCTACTGAATTAAAATTATTTTTCCATTCACTTATAAAGTAAAATTAGATTATTACCATTTTGGATTACAAATGCACTATAATTTGGCGCTACCGAATATATGGTTGCTTGTCGCGCCTCTACAAGTAACTGGACGTAAAATACAAACCATATCAATTCTAATTTCTAAATCTGCCTGAGCAAAGTCGATATCACGTTGAGTGCGTGCGGTATACCTGCGATAACCACGCGACGCACACATGTAAAGGGTTGAGGGCCACTTTCATTTACCTCATGTCGGTCATTGTCGGTGGTGCAGAACTTTGCATACTGACCGAGT
>NC_046660.1:114058600-114072760 GCF_010883055.1 Belonocnema kinseyi | reverse complement strand
CCCTGTACCAAGGGTTTCTGCTGAATATGGTTACAAAAATAAATAGGTAGTCGTGGACAATTGTCCAGGGGTGGTCCCGAAGGAATTAACCCCCAAGCGGAGATGTGAAGACCGTGCCGAAAGCTGAATGGCACCTGGGTGAGGTGTATAGAACGGTGACTCTGGGATACCGGGCGACCTCTCAGAGTATGCAGCCTTATCCTGGCATGCGGGGCTCTACAAGGATGGATGAGCCCCTTTCCCTAGCTTCTCGTGGGAACAACAATGACAACACCACACATAGTTGTAGTAAGTGCGGTTCAAATCAACAGAACGCGCAGGGCTCCCGGCAATGGGTCGGCCAACAATGCCGACCAATCTAGATCTGGGGGAGCCAATGAAAATGGATTCAATGCGATGGATCGGCGGGATCTCGTGACCTTTGGGTGGACGGAGCAACGGAATCACGACTTGCTAGACTGCTACGATGCGAGTGTGGCCCGTGAACGGGGTTACATGGCACGGCTGCATGCTCTGTGGTGAGAGAAACACCCTGAGCTATCGCACTTTTCGCAGCAACGTCTGCGAAACCATGCTGAACTACTCCGTAAAAGGGGCTATGTAAGCAGAACGCCTACTCTAGAACAAGTCTAGAACAAGCCGGAAGCAAAGAAAGATTGGCGACACTAAGACCAACCGCGGGCAGGCATCCAATAGATGAAGAGCGATGCTTTACGACCCGGAGAAACATCAACACCAAGGTTTCTCTCAAGCCTAAAGATCTGGCTGAAATGGATGACGAGCTTCGTGGACATTTTTCCGGTGAATCCGACCTCTGGGCTATCAATTATTGTGTGTATAATGCAGCGAGAGCTTTGGCCGATGCGAACCGTAAAACAAAACCAACGGCTGATCATAAGACCAAAAAACGAATGCATCAACTTGCCATAAAGATAGGCTGGACAAAACAATACGCGTGCCGCATTCAATGTGTGATTGACTACATCACATCTGGCAGGAATTTTACCGCCAAGGTTCGAAAGTTCGCGCGCGAATTCCGGACCCGTTATCACACACTTAACAAGTCAAAGCTGCTGACCATCAGGCAGCATATTGTTGAGAGAATACGGATACTATTTGACGCTAAGAGAAGTCTAGAGCGGAGGGAGAGGTAATAATTCTACTCGTTTGAAAATTTATTTTTTGGTTGGTAATTAAACATTTTTGTTGACAATTCGATTTTTTTATGTTAAAAAATCATTTTATTATACACTGTAAAAAAAGGTTGTGGAATTTTAGTACGATAAACGTATGTAAAAAGTCGACTCACGCGCAGCGGCGTGAAATTAGTATAGAAATTTCTAAAATTGTACAAAAGTGTAAAATTCTCAACTGGACTGAAATTTAATATGTGACGTTAAATAAAACTACGGAAAGTGGAAAATTTCTACAAAATATCAACCTAACCTCAAATACTTAAATCATTAAGATCATATTAAGAATATATTTATAATTACCAAGCTTATATGGCATAAAATTTATAATTTAAAACCAGTCACTCGCATTTATGCTTTCACCGAAAGTGAGCTATAGAGTTTGCAAACTAAAATGTACGTTCGCTCATAATACGCGAACAAACAGGCGAAAAAAGCTCTATCGCGAAAATTACACAAATTGGGAATATTATACAGACGAACCTATAATCACTATAAAGTGGATAAATTTACGTTAGAAAATAGAAATTTATGCGCAGTCGGTAATTTTAAAACGTATTTTTTACAGTGTACTGAAAATTTAACTGTATCATTTTTGGTTCAAAATTTTTTTTATTTAAAAATTTAACAATTTTGTTGAAAATGTGTTGTTTTATTTTTCCTTGAAAATTGACCTTTCTCAGTTAAAAATTATTCTTTTTTGGTAGAAAATTATTCATCTTGTTAGAAATTCATCTATTTTAATCAAAAATTAAATTCTTTGGTTGAAAATGCATTTTCTGATCAAACTTCTTTTTTTTTGTTATAAAATGGTTGACAGTGAAACCATACAAAATTTTTAACAAATTGTTACAAGTTTTACTTATTTTTTAATCGTTTAAAAATGTTTAAATATGTCCTAAACTTACTCAAATGGGAAAGCACATTTTTTTAACCAACATAAACTCTAAAACAAATTGTGCAACAAAATTGCGCGAGAAGGCTAGATAAGAATTACGCTCTTTATATTTCTAAAAATATATATAACATGGTAAAATTGTAAAAAAATTTCTACACACTCTTTTGCACCCCTTTTAAAATTTTTACTAAATAATAAAAAAATGGTGTGTTTTCAATTTTCTTTCAAAATTAATTCCATTCTATTTTTGGTAAAAAATGTATCTTTTTAAATTGGAAATCCAACTGCATGTATAAAAATTTAACTGTTGTAAATTAAATTTTAGTTATTCAAAATATTTCTCAGTTGACAATTCATTTTTTACATCGAAGATTAAACTATTTTGCAGAAAATTAAATTTTTTATCAGAAAATGAAACTTATATTTTTGGTTAAAAACTTATTTTTTAGTTTTAATATTCATTTTTAAAGTTGAAAATTTAACGATATTGTTGAAGTTTTTTTAAATTATGTTTTTAGTTGTAAATTCTTCTTTTCAATGATAGTATATATTTGTTTTTTTTTAAATTGATTTTTTCGTTGATAATTTAACTGTTTGTTGAAAATTCGATTTTTTTTAGTTGGAAAAATATTTTCTTATACTAAAAATTGACCATTCTCAGTTAAAAATAAATCTTTTTTCGTAGAAATATATACTTCTTGTTTAAAAATTCATATATTCTAATTAAAAATCCTTTTTTTTTTGTTGTTTTAAAATTGATTAATAAAATTTTTTATTTCTGTAGGAAATTATTGGTTTGGAAATTAAATTATTTGTTTGCAAATTCAATTTTTTGCTTGAAAATGTAAATATTATTTTCAAACTTTGATTTTTTGGGGTTGATAATTGTTTTTAACTGAAAATGTAACTACAGTGAAACTCTTCAATAGCCCTTCCCTCTATAGCCATTCCGAGAATTGATGCCGCGTCGCAGGTTGGTGTAACAGGAACTGCGCGGGGTGCGCGGGATCTGCGGTTGTCAATCGTGCGAGCACTTAGGCGTATACAAACAAAAGCGGATCGGGCTATAATGAGTTAGTTCCCACCCACCGTCAGCCCTAAAATCGGCGCTGTGGAAGAGTTTCACTGTATTCAATTTTTCCTTGAAACATTATTTTTTAGTTGAAATTCAATTATATGGTTGAAAATTCAGGTATTTTTTTGCAATTTTTTCTTTTTTGGAAGAAGTCTTTTTGTACGTAAATTTATTTTCGTGGTTCAAAATTGGACTATTTTGTTTTAGATTTGATTGTTTTTTTGTTCAAAATTAATTTTTTAAATTCAAATTTAATTGTTCTATTATTTGTTAAAAGTTTAAAGGAATCTGTTATATCATCAGAGATGGAATGGAGTGAAGAAAGAATCCATTTTTGGTTTAATGCTTATTGTGTCAGTTTAAAATTCGTTTCTAAAGATGAAAATTGAACAATTGTGTTGCCATTTGTTTTCTTAAAAAATTATCTTTTTAATTATAAATTTATCTTCTAACTTCTTTAGTGGCGAATTATTCTTCTTCTTTGAAATTTCATTTAGTTTATTTCAAAATTCATTTAGTTGGTTTAAACTTCGCATTTTTTTGGAGTTGAAAATTAATTTTTTAAACTGTAAACTAAAGTATAAACTACAATTTTCAGTTAAAAAATGTATTTTTTTTTAAAGTCATTTCTTAGGTTGAAAATTTAAATATTTTGTCAAAAATTCTTTTTTCATTTGTTAAGAAATAATTGTTTGTTTAACATATGACTAAGATATGCAGTACTAAATTTGAAACATTTTAGACCCAAAAATCTGGCCTCCTACAGTGTGGACACGCTGGGGCTGACATACATGGCGAGTTGAATGCTACCCGAATTGCACAACAGCAGGGGAGAAGACATTATACAGGGGTATTTTCATATTTCGCGTCTTTAAAGTTGCATTCGGATCGGCCATTCGGCCAAGTCCGTGAATCTTCGGATCAAGTTTATGATAGTTTCCATGATTGCGTTTGTTTGAAACTTCAAAAGGTCATGTTCAGATTCACCTTTTTGCCCTAATCGCTGTCAGTAAATGTAGGCAATGTTAATTTAAAGTTTGCGCATGTAATATTTCATTCACTTTATTTGAAACATATCCTGTCTATTCATAACATGCTTTTTTATGCAGTAAAAATAAGCGTTAAACACCATTCACTCTTCGCCCACTGGAAGCACAGAATATCATTACTATTTTATAGTATTTGTCACTTAGCACGGACTTGACCGAATGGCCGAACCGAATGAAACTATAAAGGCGCGAAATATGAAAATACACCTGTATAATGGCTTCTTCTCTGCTGTTGTGCAATTCGGGAAGCATTCAACTCGCCATGTATGTAAGCCCCGGCGCGTCCACCCTGTATATCTATTTACGTGAAGTAAATTATATTTTCCTCTTTGAAATAAGTCAAATGGCTCTAATGTAATTCGGGATTTCAAAATCGAAATAAATTTGAGGTGCAGCTAGATCGTCATTCATTAAGTCGGGAGAGCTCGGATTCCGGCTCCTGCATTTTCGGTTTTACACGAGGCTGGTCTTTGCAACATTTAACAGAGCCGACTCACCGACACGCCAAAAGAAAAACACCCGTAACTACGCGCAGACCGGCAAACACAAAATATAACAAACACTACAAAAGTGAAATGGGAAGATGTGACCTTGGTCGACTCGCACAAGCCTACACAAGTTAACTGCACATGCGCGCGCAAAGCAACTTATCGGAGTTAGTTTTCGCACCGTCTCGTGTCGATTGTATGTTTATACCACTCTAACCTCAAAATCTCAACTTTGATCAGATTTTTTCGCCTTGCGTGGTATAAAATACTGTTCGATATTTTTGTGAGAGGTGATTTTTAGCGAATGAGTCCAGTGAAATTTTAAGTTTAGATTAAGACTTTCACCTCTTAGCAGTAAAGAAGTCCAATAAAGAAATCCTATCTCATAGTTCAGGCTCTTATATAAAGAAAAGGTCTATTATTTCTCCAGATCATTACAAAATTGGCAATCCTGCCAGGATCCCGTTGACGATATCCTGGGGAAGAAGTATCTACGGAACACCCCCAGTAATTTCAAACAACGAGGATCTTCGACTCGAATCAGAACTCTACGGATTCTGTTCGCAGCCCAGGCAACGACCCCCCGAAGCTGAGACTCCCAAGGCATCTACGGAACCTTGGTAAAAGATCTGACGATCTTCCCATCCCAGAGAGAGCCCGTTGAGACAAGCGATAAGCCTCTGAAAGGAGCGCATCATCGAGCCACGTCCGGTTCAACCGCATAGCAGCAGAACGTCTACGGCCGTCGAAGTACAACTGCTATCTACCTGACTGACACGGAAAGAGACGAAAGCAAAAAAAAAAGTAAGTATTATTTTAGTTTTAAGATAGTTACGAATCTTGTTCAGATATTTCCCCAGTAGATAAGTCCCTTGCGCATACGGCGAACGGTGATTTAATTGCCTCGGCGTTTTCGATAAGGCTAAGTGAGGAAATATTTCGGTGAATAGGCTGGCGTGAGTAGGTACGACGTTGGTGCTCCAACTCCTCTAACTCTTCTAATAAACCGACGATCTACTCTGCATTAACCATGAGGCATTTTTGTAGCGCGATCCCGCAAATGAAGGGTTTAAAATATATCAAATATTGTAAAATTAATAATGCGATTCGCGACACTCACACCCGACACTCGTGAATAGGAAAAACTGGCGTTCCACGCCTATAGGGAAAAGTCTTAGCACACAATAACATACACAAACAGATACTTCTTCGGATTCTGATAGAAGTTCACGAGGATTAGACAATCCGTTTAGAACCGCACCTACCATGTCATCAGAAGATTTGAGGGAAGGTTTGAACAGTGAAACCACGGATCCACTATTGCTGATCCTGAGCACATTACAGATAATAGAGGACGTGCAACGGACCATGAAAGCCGACATGAGGATTTTGAACGAGGACAATTTAAAAAGGGCCAACGAGATAAGAGATCTCGCTAGGATCAGCAATGCCCTTCTAACAGAGGACAAATCCATTCGAGAATGTGAATCTTCGGACGAGGAAGTAGCGCCTGAACCAGCTAAAAGACCCATTCAGCCCGCTCCCCTAGTTCCGAATTCCTTAGAAAATGATATGTGCCAGGCAACGCCACTCGCACATAACAATAGACTGAGAAGCGAGCCGAACAGCAGTGTAACATCAATGCATGCAACAGGAAACTTTGGGCCCGGTGATCAACCACCGCATTCCTTAACAGCCGATAGGAGCCGGTTGTCTGTAACCCCGCACAGCAATAGACAGAGCTGTAACGCAGCAGCGAGGCAATTGTCGACTTCGAGCCAGCCACCTGCATCTGTGCACGACGCCACACCGAGATGCAACACAGGAGGAAGGCAACCCTCAAATTCCTTCACTCAAACAAGTGCTTGCCAGGTGGCAACGCTTGTTCATGACTCAACACAGAGAGGCAAGGTATCAGCGAGGCAACGAGCAGCGATAGAAAACTTTGAACCTCTCTCTCAGGCAAAAGATATTATCATCACCGTAGAAGTTCTCAATGGACACGATGACGTTGGTGTGCGCGACTTCGTGAATACGGTTAAGCGTGCGAAGCTCAGATGCTCTCAACCAAATGTACTACTAGATTACATCATAACCTAAAAAATTTTTGGGAATGCTAAAAGAGCAATTAGGCATTGTTCTATAAACAGTTATGATTTGTACAGTGCCCTTAGGACGAATTTATCAACTGCAACTACTCTGGAAACTTGTAGAAACAGATTAGAAGTCATACGGCAAAATCATGATACTGTGCAAAATTATAATAAAAGATTTAGAAGTGCCTATAACGAGTTAATTTATATAATTCAGCCCGAATACTCGTCCAGAATAGAGCGCAAATTAGCTCTTCAAATGGAGGAAAAATCTGCTACTAAAAGATACGTGATGAACCTCCGAGAAGACGTTAGTAATCAAGTGCGACCTTTAAAGCCCAGATATTTGAATGAAGCTCTGCAGGAGGCTTTTGAAGCAGGACTATGGTGTAGAGAAAGTCTCCGTACAAAAGTCTTGTCGGCGCCTCGACCGCCACAATCTCACAATAACAGACTGCCGATTAGAAGCACGGGATCGTTCACAGCACGAAACCAGCAGTCACAAATGTGGAACCAGCCCTCCGACGTTTCTAACCATGGATTGCCCCTACAGCAGAGAATGCAAATGACCTGCAACTATTGTAAGAAACCAGGTCACTTTGAAAGACAATTCTCAATAAAACTTAGGCAACAGGGTTTTCACAACGGAACGAATCAGAAAAGACCACCGGTAGTAAGGAATATTCTGGAAATGGAGGATTCACAAAACCCATCAGAATGTTGCGGAGAAACAGAGGAAGAGCGAAACCAGTTCGACAACTACGAGGAATCTGCAGAGTTTCAGCAATTAGCGGATGATTACAATCCATACATGGAAGACACTCAGACGAAACTTCCTACAGATTGTTAGTAGATTCCGGAGCCGCGATAAATCTAATAAAGAAATCGGAAGTCTCAGCAGAAAAGACACCATTTGACATGAAAAAACCTTTTTCCATGGGAAGAGATGTACATCATTCAAATCAAGCGGTAAGAATACCATATTTAGGACAACTACATCTCTTCCATATAATTGATGACGATTTCCCCTTACCAGAGGAAGTTATCATTGACCTTCCTTTTTTTGACTCGTTTGATAGATACCATTGGACTAAGAACTTCCTTTACGTAGACAATAAAAAGTTACCCCTTTATGAGGACGGTACATTTTTACTTGGTAATACAGCACAAATAACCCGGATAAAAGTAATTGACAAGGATCAAGACATTTACATAGAAAACGACAAATTAATCCCGGACGGCGTTTACAAAATAGAAAATCAAGAGTTAGTTGTAACCCTGTACAATTATGATTAAAGAAACAAATAAAATGAGTGCTACTTCAGTGGAAAAAAAAACAGGTAAACAGGATCCAAGATGTATAAAGCAAGACTAGATTGAAGCACGTAGAAAAAGGGAAAGCTCCTAAATTATGGTAAATAATAGCGGGGTACAGTGATATTTACAACATCGAAGGATACCCGTTTCCATATCCTGTTCTAGTGGAATATGAAATCGTTTTAAAAACAGGAAAAATAGTAAATTTAAAATCCAATCGTCCTCCTGAATGCCATAAAGAAAAAAAATCAAATTCATGAATTGAAGGAAAAAGGTGTCATAAGAGACTCAAAATCACCCTTCCATTCACCGATTTGAGTTGTCCCAAAAAAGGAAAACGCATCTGGCAAGAAGAAATGGCGAATAGTAATCGATTTTCGCAAGGTAAACGAAGACACAGAACAAGATGCTTATCCACTGCCCATCATTGAAGATATTTGGACCAATTAGGGAATGCAAAATTCTTTTTAGCCTTCGACCTCAGCTATGGGTTTCACCAAATCCTAATGAGTGAGAACTCAAAAAAATATACGGGTTTTTCAACACCAGAAGGACATTTTGAATTTAATAGAATGCCCTTTGGACTCAAAAACGCTCCCGCTACTTTCCAAGGATGATGGACAATGCCTTAAGAAGATTGGCAGGAAAAAAATGTTTTGTTTACCTCGACGACATTGTTGTATTCGGCTCAACTTTAAAAGAACACAACGAAAACCTAGTAAGCCTATTGGACAGACTGAGAAAAACAGGATTAAAACTTCAGTCTGACAAGTGCGAGTATTTACGTTCGGAACTCGAATATTTAGGACACTTGTTAACTAAGGACGGTGTGAAACCTATCCCCGCAAAAATAAAGGCAGTACGAGATTCTAAACCACCGCAGAATATCACCCAAGTTCAGAGCCTTTTGGGACTCGCAGGGTATTATAGAAAATTTATAAAAAATTTCTCTCAAATTTGTAAGCCTCTTACAAATCTAACGCAGAAGAAGACACCTTTTGACTGGTCAAAAAATTGTCAAGAATCTTTTGACAAAATAAAAGAGATATTATGCTCAGCAACGGTTTTGAGATTTCCAAACTACAAAGAGAAATTCACTTTAACGACAGACGCATCTAATTACGGATTAGGTGCAGTATTATCCCAAAACGGTCACCCTGTTCTTACATATCAAGGACGTTAAACAAAGCCGAGATTAATTATAATACAACGGAGAACGAATTATTAGCAATAGTTTGGGCATACAAAAGGTTAAGACAGTACCTTCTTGGAAGAAAGTTTACAATCCAAACGGACCACCAGGCATTAATATGACTACACAACGTGAAAGATACCTCTTCACGATTATTAAGATGGAGATTACCAGAAGAAGTTTAGCTGGACGATTCATGTTAATATTATAATTTAAAAATATATCAATCTTAATGACTAGTTGACTATTTATTAATACAAATAGTTCAACTTTTAACTAAAACAATTAGTTTTCTGCCAAAAAAATTAATTTTGAAGAAAATACATCAATTTAAAAAAAATTGTTAAAATGGTTATAAACAAAATAGTTCAATTTTTGAACAAAAAGGTACATTTTTAACCAAAAGGCTGAACTGTATACTAAAAAAAAGGAATTTTTAATAAAATACATGAATTTTGCACAAAAGAAATTCATTTTCCACCAAGACTAATTTTCTATTCAAAAAATAAATGTTTAATCATAATTAAATTTTCGACAAAAAAGATGAATTTTCTACCAAGAAAGACGAGTATTCAATAAAATACAAAACTTTTCAACTAAAAAAGATCACTTTTCAATGAAACATAGAATACTTAAATTTTTAGTTTAAAAAATTAGTTTTTAACCATAAACAAAAAGAATTTTCTATAAAAAAGTTAAATTTTCAGAAAACCAATTTTTTTAACTATGTTGATAAATCATCAACCAAAAAACTAAATTTTTTTAACAAAGAATTTCCACCTTCAACCAGGAAATATGAAAAAAATCGTTGACATTCTTTGAAATAGCTTGAAATTATTGAAATAAATTGAAAATTCCTTGAAATGTTTTAAAATATCCTAAAATATTTTAAATCCTTTAAAATCTCTAAAAATTTTGCAAAGCTCTTGAAAATTTCTTTCAATTTAAAATATACCCTACAATATTTCAAATCCTTTGAAATCTCATACTAAATTATTGAAATCAATGGAAAATGCCTTGGATTCTATTAAAATATCCCAAGATATATCAAATGCTTTAAAATTATTTTAAAAAGTTTAAAATTCCTTGAAATTTTTTAAATACCCTGAAATATTTCAAATCCTTTAGAAACTCATGCTAAATTATCATAATCAATTGAAAATTTTTTGAAATCTATTAAAATATTCTAAAATATATCAAATTCTTTAAAATCTTATACAAAATTACTCTAATCAATTCAAAATTCCTTAGAACCTTTAAAAATTCTCTTTACATTTTTCAAATATCTAAAATCTTTTGAAATCATTTGAAATCGCTTGGAATTTTTTAAAGCATAAAAATAAAATTTTTTATTGATCCCATTTTCAAAACTCTATTCTACAAGCATTTCAATATTTAACGTTTTGAAATTTTTCTGTTTTCTAAATTTCAACGTGAAGCTTTAAAAAATTTCAAGCGATTTCAAATGATTTCAAAAAAATTTTAATATCTAAGGATGTTTTAAAAGATGTCAAAGTGAAATACAAAGATGTATTTCAAAATATTCCGAAGGAATTGAAAAATTTGAGAGAATTTCAAAAGGTTCCAAGGAATTTTCAATTGATTACAGCAATTTAATATCAGATTTTACACGATTTGAAATGTTTCAGGGTATTTTTAAAATTTCAAAATATTTTTAACAGCTTTACAAAATTTCAAGAGACTTCAAAAGGTTTTTAAGGATTTTAAATATTTGAGGATGTTTTTAAAGATGTCAAAGGAATTTTCAATTTATTTTTATAATTTAAAAGAATTTCAAAGAATTAAAAAAAATTGGAAAGATTATTTTAAAAAATCCCAACAGTACTTTAGAACTCTTAAAAAAATTCTAGTTATTTAAAAATATTTCGAAGGATTTGAAAAATTCGACAGAATTTTTAAAGATTCCAACAAATTTTCAATTAATTACAGTAAAGTTATATGATATTTTAAAGGGTTTGATATATTTTAGAATATTTTAATAGATTTCAAGGAACTTTCAATTGATTATAATAATTTAGTATGAGATTCTAAAGGATTCCAAATATTTCAGGTTATTTTAAAAATTTCAAGGAATTTTTAAGAGCTTTAAAAAATTACAAGAGATTTCAAAAGATTTTAAAGAATATTAAATATTTGAGGATGTTATAAAGGATATCAAGGAATTTTTAAACTTATTTTCATAATTGAAAGGAATTTCAAAAGGTATTTTAAAAGGTTCCAAGGAATTTTCAATTTATTACAGTAATTTAATATGAGATTTTAAAGCATTTGATAAATCTTAGGATATTTTAATAGATTCCAAGGCATTTTCAATTGATTCCAATAATTTATTATGAGATTTTAAAGGATTTGAAATATTTTAGGGTATTTTTAAAATTGCAAAGAATTTTCAAGAGCTTTGAAAAATTTCAAGAGATTTAAAATATTTTAGGATATTTTAAACATTCCAAGGAATTTTCAATTCATTTCAATAATTTCAGGCGATTTCAAAGAATTTTAACGATTTTTTTTCAAATTTCCTGGTTGAAAGTGGATCTAATTTTTTAAAAATTTAGTTTTTTTGGTTGGTGATTCATCAACTTAGTTGGAAAAATTTAACTATCTTGTAAAAAATTCTTTTTGTTTATGGTTAAAAACCAATTTTTTTAACTACAAATTTAAGTATTCTATGTTTCATTGAAAAGTGATCTTTTTTAGTTGAAAATTTTTGTATTTTATTGAATATTACTTTTTTTAGTACACAGTTCAGCCTTTTTGATAAAAATTTAACTTTTTATTCAAAAATTGAACTATTGTGTTGAAAACAATTTAACCATTTTTTTTTAATTCATGTATTTTTTTTCCAAATTTATTTTTTAGCAGAAAACGAATTATTTTAGTTGAAATTTGAATTATTTTTATTAATAAATAGTCAACTAGTCATTAATATTAATATAATATTTTATAATTATAATATTAACATGAATAATATATATAATAGTAATAATATTAATTCTGCATATTACCCTACCGAAAAGAATCTTTGAGTATATACTAAAAATTCTTTAGGTCAAAGAAGTTCAGAGAAATTCTCCGCAGGCACTCAGGTAGATATTTTTAAAGGTCCAGAAAGCTCGTTTAAATGGTCTGAAGGCTTTAAAATATCCTTTCCGAAATTGAAATAAGAATACGATCATAAATAACAAGCAGAGAGGCTATCTCAATAGAGTAACTGCAAAGATAATATAAACGTAGATGCGGTGCGGGCTTAGTTGCCCGCCATAAATATAGACAGCGCGTCCGGCGAAAAAAGTCACTTCCCCTCTACCCACCGCTCCCCGTAGAAAGCACACATCGATATAGTTTTCCAAGACCCACTTGGAGCGCTGTAAGCAACTCTCGGCACACCTTCGAGGCGCACTGATGGTAAACTTTGCTTGGACAAGAACCATTTGGATTGAAAGTAAATTGCCAATTAAAACCTTTTTACATTTATAACTTTGCAAAACTTGGTTTTAATATTATTATTATTATTATTATTATTATTACACCATTAAGCCATTTCCCTTTCGAGGTAGGCGTGACTCACTCGGCAGGGTAAAGGAGTAGTGTGTTGAAGGGATAGAGATTTTTCAGATTGATCCAGAATTCTCGTGCTATTTAAGTAAATAACACGTTCTTTCCGCAACACTGCTCCGACCCAGGTTGCTGATCAATCTCTCTAGCAATCACCCCAAGCGAAGAACCTCACGAAGTCGTTATGTAAGGTTCACCACTTGGGTCCATTAATAGCCAAGGTCTTTGTTTCAGGCGTCATTCACTCTACTGACACTCCTTTTATTAACTATTTGCCGCCATATTTTCCTGTCCTGGCATACTTCTCTAGCTTCTTTTATGTCCATGCATTTTTTCATGCAGACTCTCGTGTTTTTTGTGACTTCTTATGTCTCTTCTAAGTGGGGTCTCATTCACACATTCTAATCATTCTTTCCGCGATCTACCTCTGGGCACGTTGCCATTTACTTTACCTTGATACACTTGTTTCGATAGTCGTTCATTTGGCATTCTCTCAATATGTCCGAACCATCTTAACCGATTTCTTTCCCATGTATCTACTAGCATCTCTTCTGCACCACATTCTTTTAGAATTATCTCGTTACTTACTTTGTCCATTAGGGATTTCCCGTTTATTATGCGCATGAATCTCATGTCAATTGCGTTAATTTTACTCTTATCTTTTTCTTGATAAGTCTATGTCTCGCTACCGTATAGTACAGTCGGTACAAATATAGAATTATGTATTGCCATTTTAGCTTTATTTGATATATTTTTACTTTTGATAAGGGGACCTGCTCTACCAATAACCTTCCTACCTTCATTTATTCGTCTATCTAATTTCTCATCTATCTTTCCGTCCCTAGTAAATAAGCCACCGAGGTATACGAACTTATCAACTTGTTCAATTCTCTCATCATTTAATAAAATATTGCATAGCGTTTTCTCACTCTTTCCTTCGAACACCATAGTTTTTGTTTTATTTGCGTTAATTTTGAGGCCCATGCTCTTCATGCTTACATCTAGTTTATTCAACATTCTTTGTAGGTCTTCGATAGACTCTGCCATAACAACCTTATCATCTGCGAACGCTAACCCTTGTACCCTTACTGTTTCGAGATCCACACCCTCTTCGTCGAAGAAAGCCATTCTTAAACACTTGTCCATAAATAATATAAATAACCATGAAGACATAACACATCCTTGTCTAACTCCTTGAATAATACCGAAACAGTCACTCAGTTTCCCATTCACTCTTACACTCGCTTTGCTACCTGTATATATTGTTTTTATAGCTTGT
>NC_046660.1:114056618-114058500 GCF_010883055.1 Belonocnema kinseyi | reverse complement strand
AATATGACGGTAAGGCAGTAGAAAATTTTTTTGAGGTTAGAAAAGTTTGACATGTATGTATCGCTGAATTTTTTCAGATCTGAAGCTTGATCCAGGTTTTCGCTACGGTCTTTTTTTAATTATAAAACAAATGTTCTCGAAAAATCATATTTTTAATTTAAAAAAAGTATTATAGAAAGACATTTCAAGATAAACAAGTGCTGAAAGCATTTTTCTTTGACAATTTTTTTTTTTTAATTGAAATAATCAACTATTTATTCCAAAGAAACAACTTCTTTAATGTTTGAAGTATTTAAGCATTATTGTTTAAATTTAAAATAATAATTAAAACAAAATATATTTCTGGATAAGATATTTTGGTTGAAAATGTATATAGTATTTTTTAAATCACAAAAGTTCTTCTGAAAAGTCGAAATGTTAATTAAAAAACACGTGTTTTTATATATTAATTTGTCGGTAAAATTTTTGGTATAATTTTAATTTTCAATTCAAACAATAATTTTTAACACTTTAAATATTAAACAAAAATTTATTTGATAACAATATTTTATTATCGTAGTTTTAATAAATAATTAATATTGATTAAGAAACAATTTTATTTGGGGAGTCTTATTATTTGGGAATTTTTAAATTCGTTAATATTATAAACTGTTCAGGAATTTTATTTTTTGGGACAGAGAGTTTTACCGAGTCGGGAATTTTATTTTTCGGGATATTTCAGCCGTCCCCATAGAATTACAGAAAATTTGTTCTAATTATAATTTCGGCGCTCGATCTTGTTGATTTTTTCCTACAGTATTATTAAAAATAAATGTGTATGGATATTTTTGATATCACAAAGTTAAAGATAATCTCAATTAAAAATTTAAAAATTCGCTGTACATACAATTTTTATTCTTGGGTCTTGGCAATTTTTTTTTAATCCATTTCAGTGACTGGTAAACAGGGTTGACTTTCTCTAAGAAAATAAGTGATTAAAATTTGGAAAAATTGGGTAGGCTTTTTTGACATCTAGGTATGTAAAGAAGGTAAACTGCAGAAAAGTTAAAAACTAATTTAAGAACTATTTATACTCTTTTAAGATACCAATACAATTTACATAACACTAATTGTAAAATTTGCAAATTTTTAGGCCTTCAGTTTAGGAACTTGAATTTTAACGTTAAAATTGCTTCATTTTCAGAATACAGCCTTATTGTTTGAATTTTCAGAATTTTTCGAAATTTTTCGAAATTGTTAAAAGGCGAAAAAGTTTAAATTTAAAATTTAAAAATGCGAAAATAAACCATTTTCCATGTTCATTTGCAATCCAGCGAGTGACTTTCTTTCGCTTCTTTTGAAAGTCGATCCTTTGCTTTCAGTTTTCTTTTTAAACTATACCATGAATTCAACGCATTTCAAATTAAATTTTTGCAGCTGCATTTAGATAGAATTATACAAATGTTTTTTGTTTTATATAGAAATTAATTAAAACATTTTATTGGTTTTTCACGACTGTAATTTATAACTCTAAAATGGAATAATTGTAGCGCAAACATGAAAAAGTATAGACTAATTTCATATTTAAAGAGATTCTATCACATATATTGAACTATTAAAACCTCTGACCTTTCTTAAGGTTTTTGAAACTCTTTTAAAAACTTTTTTTAAACAATTTTGGTTGTGATTTCTTAATAAAAGAATAAGTGCTATTTAGTCTCCAGAACAGCGATTTCAAAAATATTTAAAGATTATATTTATTAGAATAGATATTTGATGATTTTGAAATGTTTTCAAATGCTGACTTTTTATTTTGCAAAATTACATAATTTTAAGAGGAGGTATAAAAATATGGGACCACTGACAAAAATTCCGAAAGGGATGAATGAAAAATCCCAAAAAA
>NC_046660.1:114041428-114056518 GCF_010883055.1 Belonocnema kinseyi | reverse complement strand
TGCATCTACGTATATAATATCTTTGGTAGCTGACACACAAGGGTCCTTTGTTAAGCTTTCGGATTAAAATTTAGAAGTAAATTTTTTAATTTCATATTTAACACCCTAAAACATAATAATTCGGAATCTACGAGTTTCGATGACTTCAGATATCTAACTTTTTTCTCTAATGCTTAAAATTGGAATTAATAGAACGTTTCTTGTAAATGGAATGAGATACGCCAAAAAAGACAACATTTTTGAATTCAACTAGAAAATTGTATATCAGTATATAAGTTATCATTATAAATAAGTATAATGAGAAAATTCATCAATTAAAAAAAATTGTTAATAATTTGAAGAGAAATTTAAAAAGGGAGAGCGGATTAGCCACGACCAACTACTGTAAATAACTCTGCCCGCCCGGTACGTGACGAATACAAAAGGAACATTATGTTACGGCCGCACCACTCTTAAAAGGACCGCTAAAAGGATCTTGAAAAGGACCCAAATATCTCAACTATCTCCGAGACTATTTTGTTTCAAATCGACTTTGTTTATAGACTCAAATGGGCCAAGCTATTTCGCTAAAGAAAACTCAGAGATTTCTTTCGGTAGGGTATATACACCTGAAAAACGTAACCTCAAAATCGGCTCATGCATGAAATTAAGAAATTTCTTCCATTTCTTTCAAATGGGGATCGAGATATATATAAAAGACCACCGAAGTCTTCTGAAATTTTGAGATCGGCAATCATCGTACAGCATAAAACCGAAGTCGAGTCGTGTATTTTCGGTTTACACGCGAACTTACAGCTCGCCCTGTCAAATTTAACTTTTGCCTACACCGAGAGAAATTTCGGAAGATTAAATGACGGCACTACTCCTTGATTTTATTACGCTTTGGCGAAAGAAATAAGATCTCGAATCCCTTGCTCTTATAATGCATAAGTTTTGAAATATCAGCCATTAGGCCACGCCTCTTTTCTCTCAGGTCTCGAATTTTATGCTTTGAGAATAGAGTCCAATACTTTAAATCTCGTAAAAATTGTAGCTCTAAAATCACGCCCTTCCGTGAATTAATCTCTTGAAGTTTCTCTCCGTGTAGTAGATCCCTTTTATCGGATCGCGTCACATATAATGTCATTCGGCACTGAATTTCCTTTTTTAAATGGGAATTGTCTCTAAGCACTGAATTGAAACGTGTTTTCTCTCATTGCACCTTCCCATTGAGAATGGTAATTTTTCTCACTTATTTAGCAAGCTGCGTTATTTAAACTGCTAGTTATTGCAATAACGGGTTTCTTATTTCATTTATGAATATCATTTTTTCTAACTGCAATCTGCTGTCAAAAATATTACTCTTTCTAACTCAAAATGGCAATTATTAAGTTTAAAGTATAATTATAATTGATATGGAAAAATTATTTCTTCGTATCACTGTGGCAATAATACTATTTTTTGACTATATCCCAGATTGTCATGGAACTCCTGCGAAGACCAAAATTATCAAACAAAAGTTTACAACCAATAGTTTCTTCATGTAAAAGAAACAAATTTATTAATTTTAATGTTTCGTACGAAGTTTACTGTATATAATTTTTAAAGAATACATGCATTGTTTATGGTTTATATTAATAAAGAACAACTCCAGGGCATTGTCATCAATGAATTACATATTTCAAATAAATTGTTAGTGGGAAAGCGTAGCGCAAAAGACTACAGTCTCGTAATTTATTCGTTATATTTTTACTCCAATATACTTTAAAACATGCTTTAAAACTTTAGAAATTCTTTATTAAATATTACATACGTAACTCTTCTCCACTGATTAATCATGAATTATTTTAATTTTTTGACGTTATGCATGGAAAATTATTTCGTATAGAGCAATTTTTATTTCAACTTCTCACGATCTCATTCATATTCCCCAGTCGGTTCAAATTTGCCACCTAACCCCCATCTAAGATGGAAGGGTCGATGTTTCGAACTAGGGAGCCAACTGATTAGTTGAATTATTTTACATGCGCGTGGCGAGACCATAGTTTGTAGGATCACGCTCCATGTACACCTGTGTCTACCATACACTGCTAAGTGCTATCAGAGATTCTCTGGTGCTATCTGCCATCTACGGACACACGTGCATCGTGCAGCGTGCATAAGTGTCAAATAGTCATATTGAGTAAAATATAGTTATGTGTGCATTTATCTATGACACGTATATTTCTCTCTCGTTTTTTAAAAAATTTGCTACACACACGAAGTTAGAAGCTTGAAGTCTTAAATCAGGCAAGTGAATCTTAATTATTTGCACGTACAATCACAGTAAATATTTATGCACGTATTTTTACGTATTTTTAAATTAAGCTGTATGACATATGGCTATATTTTGTATCACGTTACGGATAACCTATAGATTTCATACTATTTTGATTCCAATAATAATCATGCAAAACTAAAAATAAGTTTATTATTTTCAGAAATTGTTTTTATTCATTGCCAGATTCATTAAAAGTGTGATGAAACCATACGTAAATACATTTTTGGATGTCGAATCTAAACGTTGTGATTAGTGGTTTTCATTCAAATATAATTCTTATTGGAAATATAAGGCTAAGATGTTTGAAGAGAAGAAAATGATCAACTATTCGCCTGTAAAACAAAATTTAACGATTCGTGAAAAGGCATGGTAAATTGTTAATAATTTAAAATTAAATCATGTAAATATTAATCACAACATTTGAATATAAATTTAAAATAACTAGAATTTGTCTTGAAGTGTAATAAACGTGGATCAGAAGAAGCTTACAGAAAGACAGAAGTCTGTGTTGGTGGATTTTATCACGAACAACGTGAATTTAATTTGGCCTAAGGTTACTAATTACGTGAATAGGCCGGACCGCCTGGATGCCCAAAATTTGTGGAAGCAAATTGCAGAAGAACTCAATGGAATGCCTGGACCGACAAAATCGTGGAGGCAATGGAGAAAAGTAAGTGAAAGCTTTTTTTAGTCTTTCAAACTTTTAGCAATTTAAAACTGAAGCGTTTAATCTGAAATACAGTCATGCCAAAATTAAGAACAGTTCTAAGTGATTTTAATAATATATTTTTACAGTCTTGGCAGTACGTATATCGATTTGCAAGACAAAATTTAGCTACGCTGCAGAAACGTGCGAAAATTGGGACTTTGACTGATACCCAAATGAACCTATTGAATTTGATTAGTTTAAAAAGTGCAAACCACCTTTCTCTTGACTCGACTGATAACGTAAGTTCTATAATATAAATTTAATGTCAAGAGAAGTTAAACTAATATTATTAACAATAAATTGAGCAGTGGCTATAATTATAGGGTAGGGTGGGGCGAGATGACCATAGTTATCCTTTTCGCGTCTGTATTTAAAATCTGCTAATTCATTACTTGAAAGTGACACGTTATATATACTCTACAAACATTTTTTATTAAAGTTTTACCAAGATAAAAGTAACTAAAAAAGTAGATGCGGAATTAGAAACGAAAATAAAGAACTAGTGCGCTTGGCTCATATCGCCTCATGTCTGGGGCGGGATGAGCCAGGCACTGAAGCGGTATGGGTCACTTAATTAAATGACTTATTATATATTACTTATAAGTAAAAGTATTTTTAAGTTAAAGTATTTTAAAACGAAAACATATCTTGCACATATTTTTCCAAAATTGAACGGAAAATATAAAGTATTTAACGTTAAAATGATACAATCCTTAATCCTAAGCTCTACCGTAACCAACGCGACAAAGAGTAAATAGAACAACAATTTATGCTCACATATTTTTTAATCATTTTATTACAGAAATAAATATAACAATTTTTCGACTTACCCATGTAGATCGTCGCAGTAAAAGTTAAATTCTACAATACGAAAACTCCTAAATGCTAGCCCTGGCAGACTGAAGGAACCGAATGGAGCCTCTATACAAAGTACCCGTAAAGACCTCATTGGGTTCCTTTAAAAAAAAACTCAAAAAAATAGCTAGTTCAACTTTCAAACTGTTGAAATTCGGATTCTACGTTAAATTTTCTATTTGAAACTAACGGAGAAATCGCAATACTTTTTTTTGCAGCGGTCAAAAGTTTTTAAAAAATATGTAAGATCTATAATGCCTGTTGACTGCTATTTACAGATGACGCGTTTGAAGTGTAGCAGTCAGCAGGCGTTATTAGGTATTTTCACTTCAATCAATAGCTAATTTCACTTCGTAGATTGCTGAGGAGAAAACAAGGGACAAGGAGAAAGCATGGAACATTTTATTTCTGTAATATATTTGTAATTAATAATCATTATTATAATTTTATTATTTCATTAAATAGTAATTAAAATATAAAAACTATTTTTCAAGTACACTTATACAGAAAAAATGTTCTTTCACGAAGATTTTAGCAAAATAGGGCAAAAATGAACTAAATCCCATGCATTTGGCCCCTTGTGTTTCCCCTTAGCAATCTACGACGTGAAGTTAGCTGTTGATTAAAGTGAAAATACGTAATACATCTTATATTTTTTAAACTTTTGACCGTTGCAAAAAAACTATTGTGATTATTCCGTGAGCTTCTATAGGGAATTTTAACGTAGAATCCGAATTTCAACAATTTAAAAGTTGATTTTGCTTGTTTCTTGAGTTTTTTAAAAAGGAGCCGAATGGGGACCCAATTGGGGTCTTTACGGGTACTTTGTAGAGGCCCCATTCGGTCGGCCAGGGAGACTGGTCTACTGCAATTACCAGATGACACTGAACATCATATATATGGTCGTATTAAGCCGTTTTTTATGTTTGTCGTATTTTTCAACAACAGCTATGTTTTTCTCATTTATATGGCATTTTACGAGTTTTCAAACAAAACTGGTATGAAAACATACCAGAAAAACAGTGCTGTCTTCTGGTTCACAGTAACTCATATTATTTTATAATGCAGACCTATAACAGTGCTGCTGTCATACTTTTTCGGAGCATTTTGTCGACAAGATTAAGTGTGTATACGTTTTCGACACAATTAGCACCCTGCACAATCTGATAATATAAAAAATTGCATCCCAACCTACGGACTCCTATACTATGAGGTTAGGTTAATGCACAGGAAAAGGTGGCTCACTCCGTCCCATATTACACTTTTGAGTAAAATCAAAATTTCACCTATTTTGGTTTTACAATTATATATAAATCGGTTCAAAACATAAGGTTTAATCAACAAGCTATCTAAATAACCATTGAAAAAATATCTAAGATGTGATTTTGTTTGATTCTTGAACTTTCTAAACAAATGCAAAACAGCAGAATACAGATCTTAAAATTTTGTTTTTTACAAATTTTTTCAACATTAAGCGAACTATTTTTTAAAAAGAAGTTTGATAACATTCTTCCTGATATTAATACCAACAACAGTTACAAAAGATATGATAGCCTACCAGAAAGTTAAGTGGCTAACCCTCGATAATATATTTACCTCGCGCTACATAAATTTATATTATTATAATTCATAACGTGCATTGGTATTAAAACTGACGTATTTTCATTGTCTTGTTTTAAAAAATGTGCATTCTTCAAACAAAATTTTGTTATGTAACGTCTTATTGCAACTTTTGTCGTTTTTCCATAAACTAAATTTGCTAATTTCCAATGTTATTTGTATGATTTAAACTTTACACGTACGGTATAGGGCTTGAAAGATTTGAAGAAATTTTAAAATGTTTTTCGCAATTCATTTCGAATTCACCCTAAATTATTATTAATTTTTCCTAAATTATTTTGAATTCTTCTAAATTCACTCCATTCTATTCATTCGATAGATTTAAAAAAAAAAGTTTTTGTTTCATTCATCTTGAAGTCTTTAGAACTCACCCTAAATTCGGAGGAATTTGATCGAATTCGGAGGAATACCCTATAATTTTGCCCCCCAAATTTTTTTTAAATGTTATATTTATTTTTGAAGATATTCTCTTAAAACTATTCAACTTCTACGTTTTTAAATTTTTTGAGAATGGTTGCGCATCAGCTTTCAATACTTTAAATTAAAATTTTTTTAGTTTTCATGTTTTGAATTTGAAAATACAAATGAGAAGGTCTTGCACTCAGGAAAAAACTGGTACATTTTTGTATGCTAAAAGTTATAAAAACGGCCTGTCATATGAGAAAAGTGGGTGAAGGAAATTTCGTAGCTACGTTTTGGAATATATGCCTTAATAGACATTTTAATTTATCTTGTGTCGTTTTTTTCAACATTCAATTCCATTATTTTTAATGTTACTTGTAATGTTATTTTTCACGATTAAAACAAAAACCACGCGTTTTGTCGAAAAAATTATTCGAAAACAATTTTTAGACTTTTGGCTTGAACAACTTTGGTGAATTCATTGGTGATGTTATTTGGCTTAAAATGGTCATTTTCGTGTGTTCTTTTAAATTTTGTAAATGATATAACTTTGGTAATTTTTGGTTTTATGAAAAAAGTCATTAAGATCAATTATTCGACTTTTTGAATTCTATCACCAAAAATGTCTGGCTAACGAACTTGACCTTTAGTTTAGGACATTAAAAGAGTGTGCCATAGACCCATGTAATAGAATGCTTTTTTCAAAAGTCATAGTACTCACAGACAGACATACATACATAAATACAGACAGAAACATTCGTAAAAACCTGTTTTTCGGATTCAGGGGGTCTCGAAACGTGAATATTTGACAAAAACGGGGGGAGGGGTCAAATTTGACACAAATTACCTTCTCTGATGAGAATGTAAAAAATGAATTAAAATACTTGAATGAATTAACCTTTATTTATTTTATAAAATTATTAGGATATCGCTGAAAATCTCTCCGACGATGACGATGTTTTTTTGGAAGAAGAATGGCTCGAAGACATAGATGTCAATGACAAAGAATCCGAGATAGGAAAAATTGATAAGCCGCATTTCAATATTCAAGAATTAAAGGCAATTCCAACTTCAACATCGTCGATGATTTCAACATCAGAGAAAAATGTGCTAAGCCCTGAAACTTCTAACTCAACAATTACGAAAATATGCAATCCACAAGAAAATATCGGCCATCTCGAACCTTCCACCAGCCAAAAAAGAAATAAATCCGATACCGATTGCTTGGAACCCAGCGTCCTTGAAGTATCAAAAATCTCATCTGACCAACATTTCAGAATACGAAAACGCGATTTATCTTTTCGTGAGACCGAGCTGAATAGTCGCGAACGCGAATTATCGTCGCGGGAACGCGAGTTGGCATTTCGTGAGACAGAGCTTAATCAACAAATTTCTTACCCATTTGATCGCGAACGCGAACTGATAAATCGTGAGCGTGAATTGATTTATCGTGAACGAGAGGTAATTCGTCGCGAACGCGAATTAATTTCTCGTGAAGGTCACATGTTTTCTTTGAATAGTGAGTTACTAAATTTCGAAAGCAAACTGATTTTAAGGGCAAAGGAAATAGAGCATTTAAAAAAGAAAGTCAGAGATAGGATGGAGAAGAGAATGAAATTTGATTCTAGTTTCCTTGACATTTCAGACGAGAATGATTGCTAGCTCATATTTATGGTTTAATCTAAAGAGTTTTAAAAACGTGTTAAATTATTATTTCCTCGCATAATACTTTCATGGGTTTTCCAGTTACGTGCGTATCTCATTTCTTTAAACTATTTCCATACATCAGGAAACCATCTCTTAAAGATTTTTTATCGGCGAAATTAAGTACGTTTTGCATATTGTGAAATATACTTTTATATAGGTATATAGCTGGATTTTTCTAAGTTTATCTTTAAAAATTTCATTTTTGTCGATCTTCTCTTTAGACGAATAATTGTTAACTTTTTGAGAAATATATTTTAAAATATTTATTTGGGGAATCTAAAAGTAGGGGGCGTGATTTTTTTTAGAATTGTGAGTAGAAACTGTTCTGCAACTGTTACAGAACAATGATATGTCCCTTTATATGTCGCTGTTACAGTGAAGTTATTCTTGCAAATTAAAAAAATGTCAGTAAACTCTACTGTGTAACAGTTCTTATTATGCGACTGTTACGCAGAATCATTGCGTGATGGCATGTTAAGTGTTAACTGGTCAGTAGCATTTCACAAACCTATTCTATGTGTTATTGTTATGTTTATTATTAAATGTTGCGAAATTAGTATTTTCTAATATGTTATGAACGTTGGCCACTACGTTATAATGTTACTTTTCACAAATTTATATATTTTTTTCCTTTATTTTATCCAGGAAATAAATCTTGTTGGACTAAACAATAACAATGTTCTACAGTTCATAATGAAGTTATTGCATCTATTTTTCGCGTAATAACATGATTTCCACTTAATGGTCAGGCGACCGTCAGATTCCCGAAAACGATTATTTCATGGTCAAGACACAACAATCAAGGTGCAATCTCATGTCAAAAATATCTTTGCCCACGTAGGCAGAAAGCGTCGGCGCCAAAAAGAAATTCATGAGACTGAAAAAGACAAATAGATCTGTCAGTCTCTTTCACTCTCATGATTTTCTGTGTGCGCCGCCATTTTCTGAAGCGTATCTGTCCCACGAGCTCATGGAACTGCACTTTTGGGGTGGAGACCTCAGAAGCGATTGCTAAATCCGTGTCTTCCATCTTTTCATTTTTTAAAAGAAGAATGTAAATTGACTATGTGATGTTTATAAATTATCAAATAAATCAATGTATGCATTGTGCAATTGAGCATTCTAACATTACGTCATACTTTGTGGGTAACGTCAAAATCTATAAGGAAAATTAATTTTTGTAGACGAAAGTAGACAATCATTTAAAATCTTTCGAAGTATCTCAGAATTAACTAAAATCAATTCTGATTACTTAAAATCTTTAAAATTTTCTTTAAATCTTTTGAAACTCCTTAAAATCTTCGAATTTCTTCAAATACCTTGAAACGTTTTCACTAAAACTTATAGAAATATTTTAAACGTAGGGGCTAGCCTGCCGGCACCGGCAACATTGTTAGTTGCCGCAGCCGGCAAAATTGCATGTTTAAATGCAAATTAAATACAAAAATTACGTTTTTTATTTACGAAGTTTATATACACTATCTGTACCGGCAAAAAGCATATTTCAAGCATACAAAAGGAACTTTTACACTCGTGGAGGTGGAAAGGCAGCGTCTTGTGGCGAGGCTAGAATGCATTCCTGTGATTAGTCACAAATAATATCTTATATATTTTATTGTACATAATTCTTGTAATTTAATCGAATAATGGATTGTTTACGTAGATTCTCGGCTTTAAGAATTATTTATGTTTACCGTTACTGTAAGTTTTTTGTTGCTACCTATGTTTTATACATAGCCTTTTTTTATGAATTTTTTCATACCAGTTTTTGGAGAGTTAGCATTCGGTCACACCCACCCCCATTAAAACCCCACGCCTATCCAGCAGTCCCACTCGTTTCTTATATCACTCCTAGAATATGAGGAGAACCCTAACTCATTTTCGAGTATCCCATTTTTGAGTATCAAGCATTTCGACTTTTCTTTTTACAAACACGATTTTTATGTTTTCTTTCCCCTTTAACTTCTTTACAATGATTTAAAGCTTTCCAAGTTCCTCGAAATTGAATGAAATTAATTCAAATCTCTTAAAATCCTTCAAATGTTCTTAAATTCTTGAAAATCCTTAAAATCTTTGCATTTTTTTCAAATTAATTAAAATCTTTTTAAGCAACTTTTCAAAAACTCGCTTTACATTCTTTAAAATCACTAACCCTGTCTTAAACTCTGATAAAATCTCTTATAAATCCTTAAACCTTTTTGAATTATTTTTAGATTATTTTGAAATCTTTTAAAAAGAAAGTTTAAGATCCCGCTAAGTCCATGGTAATACCTTAAAATCACTTCAGCTCTTTAAAATCATTAAAGTCATCCGAATTATTTTGAACTTCCTTCAACTTCATTGAAATCATTTAATCTTTTTAAATAAAATTTCAGTAACTCACTTTACATTCTTTAAAATCACTAAAACGGTCTTAAAATCTTTTAAAACTCTCTTGTAAATCCTTAAAACTTCTTGATTTATTTTTAAATCCTTTAAAAGGAAAGTTTCAAATCCCGTCAAGTACTTATAGCAATTCCATAAAACCCCATAAATTTTTAGAAATTCAGTAAGATTTCTTGAAAATCCTTAAGGGCATGTGACACAGCCAAATACCTATATTACCGACTTCACTTTATCAGTTCACTGAATGTTTTTTTGAATATAAGAACTTTTTTTGTAAATAAAATATCGAGCTGAAACTTTGGAAAATGTATTAAAGTACAATAAAGTACGTTTAGGTACTGCATTTTTGTAGGAACTTCACTAAAAATTATTTTATTTTTTTGCAGTTCGACATTTTTTGATTTTTTGAACGTTTGAACTTTTTTTTATACATAAAATATCGGTCTCAAACTTTGAGAAATGCTAGAGCTGAAAGAAAACTACGTTAAAGTACAAAGCTTAATAATAAAAGATGTAAAAAAAATTTCAACTATCAATTCCATCGGCATCAGCCGGTAACGTTGTACACGAAAATACCAACCCTCTAGAGTCGTTCTAGAGTTGGCATTTTCATGTACAACGTTACCGGCTGATGCCGATGGAATTGATAGTTGAAATTTTTGTACACCTTTTATTATTAAGCTTTGTACTTTAACGTAGTTTTCTTTCAGCTCTTACATTTCTCAAAGTTTGAGACCGATATTTTATGTATAAAAAAAATTCGAACGTTCAAAAATGTTGAGGTTCAGAAAAAAGATGAAATAATTTTCAGTGAAGTTCCTAGCAAAATGCAGTACCTAAACGTAATTTATTGTACTCTAATACATTTTCCAAAGTTTCAGCTGGATATTTTATTTACAAAAAAAGTTCTTAGGCTCAAAAAAACATTCAGTGAACTGAAAAAGTGAGGTCGGTAATATAGGTATTTAGCTGTTTCACATGCCCTTAAACTCCTCCGAATTATTTTGAACTCCCTTCAACTTCTTAAAAATCTTTCGAAATTGAGTACAATTACTAAAAATCCTTTGAATTTTCTTAAATTCCTTAAAATTATAATAAAAATGTACATCCCTTGAAGTTTATTCTTTATTGAAATCTTTTTTAACACATTTTCAGTAACTCGCTTAACCTTCTTTAAAATCACTTAACAGATTTAAAATCGTATACAATCTCTTGAAAATCCTTAAACCTTTTTGGATTCTTTAAAAAATCTTTGAAATTTCTTCAAAATCACTGAATTTTTCAACATTCTTTTAAACTCTTTGAAATCGTTAGAAATCCTAATATCACTTACATTCTTTTTAAATCCTTAAAAGCAAAGCTATATCACAATTTTTTACTTAATTTCGCCTAAATTAATTTATTTTAGTCAGCCTCCTATCTAAACAATGTTTTGCAGTCTACCAAGTCGTATAGCACGGGTACGGCACTCTAACTGTGATGCTAATTTTTGCACCCTGTGCTAGTGATTTCAGTTCTGCACGAAGGAATAATAAGGGGACCCAACCAGTGATCCCAGATCTGAAACGAGACGTGGTCCAATCCTATGACACGTCTATGTCCGTGTGCATATGGTAGGAGACGATATAAATGCATGGGTTGCGTGCGCAACCCGTTTCTCCTCTTCTGAATTTGAAAACTCGAAGCTGCACGATTGCCGGTCGGAACACTTCGGTGGTTCTATTTATATCTCTATCTGCTTTGAAATAAAATGAAGCGATTGGGATTTTAATATTTCCTGATTTCGATTGTGGGCTGGCGATTCTCATGATTTGAATACATCGCGTGCCTCTTTATATGCGTATATTTTCAGGTTACGTTACTTCAAGTATAAAATATAATTAATATTAATATTAATATATTAATATTAATTAAATTAATATTATTAATGATAATATTATAATTATGTTATATTATGATAGTCTTATTTAAATCTTGATTCGCATTTGAAAGAAATTAAAGAAATTGGTGATTTTGGAATTAATCTCGTTTGGATAAAAACTCAATTATTTCATTGAAAAGCTAATTATTTTGTTGAAAATGTAACTATTTTGTAAAAAAAGTCCTCTTTTCTATCAAAAGTTCAACTGCTTTGTCAAAATTTTTATTTCTTTTATTTGAAGGTTCATCTCTTTCGTTGAAAATACATTTTTGAAACTGACAATTAATCTATACCATTTTTGGTTAAAAAATCATGTATTTTGTTAACAATTCGTCTTTCTTTGTAGAAATTAAATTACTTTATAGAAAATTTATACTTTTTTATTAAAAATTACATTTTTCGGTTGAATTATCAACTGTAAATATTTTTTGGTTGCTAAGTTATTTATTGTAAATGCAACTATATTGTTAAAAATTAAAATCATAATTTCTGGGTGGAAAATTCGATTATTCACTTCAAGTTAAACTACTTAGTAAAAAAATTAATTTTTTCTTAATCAGGATTCATAATTATAGTTGAAAATTCAACTATTTGCCTTTAAATTAGGTTAAAAATTCAGCCTTTTTGTAGATAATACTGTTTTTAACTTTAAAATTAAAAAATTTATTAAAATTTAAATTGACCTTTTTTAGTAGAAATTTAATCCTTTTGGTTGAAAATGCATCATTTTTGGTCAAAAATGCAATTGATTGATTAAAATATGAACTTTACATCTTCTTGGGTTTAAAAGTCGATTATTTCACTAAGAGTTAAACTACTTTGTAAAAAAATAAGTTTTTTTTAACGAGGTTTTATAATTATGGTTGAAAATTTAACTATTTGGTTGAAAGTTTAACTCTTTGATTGAAAACTCATATTTTTCGCTTAAGAAATTCAACTTTTTGTAGGTAATTCGTCTTTTTGACTTCAAAATTAAATAATTTCGTTGAAAATTCATGTATTTTGTTTAAAATTGGTATTTTTTTGTAGATCATTAACTTTCTTGGTCGAAAATTCATCTGATTGGTTGACAATTCAACAACTTTGTTGAAAATAAATTTTTTTCGTTACAAATTATTTATCTTTATCTGAAAATGTAACTATTATAGGATTGATTAAAAATTAATCGTATATATTGGTTAAGTTTGAGAATCGTTTTTTTATAGAACATTAATCTTCTTGGTCAAAAATTCACCTTTTCCCTTGAAAATTGAACAATTTTGTTGAAAATTCGTTTTTTTTGCCTTGTTCAATGCAATTTTTTATCACAGCTTTTATCTGGAAATTGAACTATTCCATGTTGGGTTAAACTTTATCCTGTGAATTGTATTAGTTAAAACACTAATTATTTGTTAGAAAATTAATTTATTTGTTTTCGATATAAAACAATCCATTACAAACAACTGTTAAAAACTATACAAATTTGAACAGAATGGTTCGAAATAGAAAGCCTTGAATTGTTAAATTTGTAATGAGCTAAATTTTAAGTTTAAACGCTACAATTTCAATTTTAAAAAAAGATTCAGAATTAATTTAAAACTTGAAATTATTACAAATAATTTGAAACACGATTTAGACTTTTGCAGATTAAAAAAAAAGCTTTTTGAGAATTGTACAGTATTTAAAAATAATAACAAAAAATAAATTTTATAAATTTTCAATAAAGTTGTTAAATTCTCAAGCAATAACATGAATTTTGGTTGAAAAAACTGTGAAATAAAAAAATTTCCTTAAAATCTTCCGGATTCTTTTTTTAATTTTAAAAATATTTTCAAATACTCACTTAAAATTTATTTGTCAAAATAAAAAATCATTTCAATGTTCTCAGCAATCACAACAATTTTTGTTATTCTTTTTAAATTCTGTATAATTCTCAAAAAGTTTTTTTTTTTTAATCTGCAAAAGTCTAAATCGTGGTTCAAATTATTTGAAATAATTTCAAGTTTTAAATTAATTCTGAATCTTTTTTTAAATTGAAATTGTAGCGTTGAAACTGAAAATTTAGTTCATTACAAATTTAACAATTCAAGGCTTTCTATTTCGAACCATTCTCTTCAAATTTGTATAGTTTTTAACAGTCGAATTAAAATAAATAAATTAAAATAATAATATTTCAAGTCATAATCGAAATCAAATAAATTAAGTTTTAACAAATAATTGGTGTTTTAAGTAATACAATTTACAGGATAAAGTTTAACCAAAAATGAAATAGTTCAATTTCCAGATAAAAGCTGTCATAAAAAAATGAATTGAACAAGGAAAAAGAACGAATTTTCAACAAAATTGTTAAATTTTCAAGGGAAAAGGTGAATTTTTGACCAAGAAGATTAATGTTCTATAAAAAAACGATTTTCAACCTTAACCAATTTATACGATTAATTCTTAATCAATCCTATAATAGTTACATTTTCAGATAAAGATAAATCATTTTAACGGAAAAAATTTACTTTCAACAAAGTTGGTGAATTGTCAACCAATCACATGAATTTTCAACGAAATTATTTAATTTTAAAGTCAAAAAGACGAATTATCTACAAAAAGTTGAATTTCTTAAGCGAAAAATATAAGTTTTCAATCAAAGAGTTAAACTTTCAACCAAATAGTTAAATTTTCAACCATAATTATAAAACCTTGTTAAAAAAAACGTATTTTTTTTACAAAGTCGTTCAACTCTTAGTGAAATAATCGAATTTTACACCCAAGAAGATGTACAGTTCATATTTTAACCAAACAATTGTATTTTTGACCAAAAATGATACATTTTCAACCAAAAAGTTTAAATTTGTACCAAAAATGGTCAAATTTATTTAAATAAATTTTTAAATTTTAAAGTCAAAAAGAGTATTATCTACAAAAAAGCTGAATTTTTAACCTAATTTAAAGGCAAATAGTTGAATTTTCAACTATAATTATGAATCCTTAATAAGAAAAAATTAATTTTTTTACTAAGTATTTCAACTTTAAGTGAATAATCGAATTTTACACCCAAAAATTATAATTTTAATTTTTAACAATATAGTTGCATTTACAACAAATGATTTTGCAACCAAAAAATATTTACAGTTGATAATTCAACCGAAAAATGTAATTTTTAATAAAAACGAATCAAGATTTAAATAAGACTATTATAATATAACATAATTATAATATTAT
>NC_046660.1:114034592-114041328 GCF_010883055.1 Belonocnema kinseyi | reverse complement strand
TATATTTTATACTTGAAGTAACGTAACCTCAAAATATACGCATATAAAGAGGCGCGCGATGTATTCAAATCATGAGAATCGCCAGCCCAGAATCGAAATCAGGAAATATTAAAATCTCAATTGCTTCATTTTATTTCAAAGAAGATAGAGATATAAAAAGAACCGCCGAAGTGTTCCGACCGGCAATCGTGCAGCTTCGAGTTTTCAAATTCAGAAGAGGAGAAATGGGTTGCGCGCGCAACCCATGCATTTTTATCGTCTCCTGCCATATGCACACGGACATAGACGTGTCATAGGATTGGAGCACTTCTCGTTTCAGATCTGGGATCACTGGACCCAACTGTCAGTGGGAAGCCATAGTCCTTTTTATTCAAGAGCGGCAGCTTAGGCGCCGCCATGGCACTTTGCGGGGTTTAAAAAATTTCGGTCATATTTTTGGTAAAATGTACACTATCGTACCTAATTTTAATGTAAAAGTGAATGAAAATGATGTGCCAGGTGCTGAATTATTGCATATAAAGGTGGAAAAAATACCATTTGCCAGTTAAAAAGGTGGTTAAAATGCAGAAAACAATGTACCAAAGGAAAAAAGCAACTTATTGACCGGTATGTGGAATGCAGGTTAATTTTTTCACTGCGTATAGTGTAAGGTTTCAACAGTGAAAAAATAGTGTTTTGCATAAAAGTGAAATAAATTTAATAATTAAAAAATATAAAAAAGTTTGATAAAGCATTTTTAAAGAAATTCAGTTGAAAATGAATTGATATCTATCATTATAAGTGGGTTGTCAGTTTTGAAATTCACCTAGCTTTCAAATTACTGAAATAAATGCAAATGCGATTTTTTTTTTGTTTGAACATTTTTCTCTGAAAAATCGTACAATAAAAGAAATATGATTTGAAAATAGTGGAAAAAATGGTTTGTAATAAATACGTGAAACTGAAAGAAGTGAAAATATTTTTTATTCATGTTTTTATACAGTACTTTTAAAATCAGGGTGACCGCTTGACGGAGAAGGTAGGAATTTTTTGTAACAGACGAAAAATATGTCAGTAAATTCATTTTTTGACTGGCAATTTTACAAACTTTGAGGAAAAAAATGCATCTAATCACTTAAAATATTACGAATGTCGTATCACACAATTAAGAATTTTTAGAAATGTTTATTATTATTATATATAATACTATATAATAATTTATTTTAAAGCATGAATTTGCAATGTAAAGAATTTTCAAATGCAGGTTTGGAAGACTTGAAAAAATTAATAATCCACAGGGTTTGAATTTGAACATTTTTCATAAAAAACGTGTTGAGTTGAAAAGCTGTAAATAGATGTAAATCATGTCATGACTTTTTCTTAAATAAATTGCATTTCGAGTATAAATAATCAAAAAATACTGCCTTTCGAAAGACGATTTTAATCTCATGCTCGAAATTAAAGAAGGTACATGCAGATTTTAATTTTCAATATTGAACTGTTTCAATGAGAGAACGTTAGTATTTAAATAACTTTAAACATCTGATTAAACCTTCAGAAACTATTTGAAATTAAAATAAGTTAAAATTAATAGAATGCAATGAGCAAATGTAAGTATCTTTGTTTATATCCTTCATGCTTGAAAAACACTCGTCTCTGAGCGCACATAACCTCACCCACATATCACTTTTACTGTATTTCGCGCAATTTTTAATATGCTTTTCAAGTGAACCATCGGGAATGTCACCCTTTCGATATATTAAAAAGGTTTTTGGAAATATAATAAAATAATAAGTATATTTCAAGTAGGACTTTGACCGACTGTCAATTTTGCACTTTCCAAAAAAGTACCTCTTGTGCGCATCAACCTTTTTTCTTTTCAATGGATTTTCTCCTGGTCTATTAGACATTTCTTTTCTGGGAAGTTTTTTAACTTCCAACTGTTCGAAATAGTTTTTTTCGTCAATTTTTACTATTCCCACATAAGTTTCAGTCAAAATTAACCGAAACTCACATGGAAGTGCTATATATCTTTAGCGCTTACGCAATGTCGTTTTCTTAAATGAAAAGGTTTATTTGCAACTGGCAATAGAAACATCACCTTAAGTGATAGGCACATTACAGGAAGTTCTTAAATTTTCGTGCGCAGATGCACATTTGTCCTCTTCCTGTAAATCGAAAAGTGTGCGAGTGAGAAAGTTCGACAACTTGACATAAGTTAGAGAGGTTCTGTTCTTTTGTTGATAATCATACGAAAGATATACGAAATAAATATGTAAACAGTATTTTCGGTACTTGTTTGAAAAATGTGTGAGCAGATTTTGAGAAGGAAAAGTATAGGTAAGTACCTTTTAAATTTGTAATATGATAAAGAAATAATGGAAGTAATATAACTTGATTGAAAAGTTTAAAGTTTTTTCGAAACGTAAACATGAAAAATATTATAACTTCATTAAAATTTATTATGAATGAAGTGACTCAGTTTAGAAATTGGTAAATTCCGCATTTATACAATTTAATCAGCACGGATAATTGCAAATACTGTGATATTATAATGAAACGCACTACCGATAGAAATCTCAGAGCATATGTTAAAGATTCTCAAGGCTCTGAGAAGCTCGGAGAAATTCTCCGCAGGCTCTCAGGTAGTGAGTAAAGGTTAAATTTCTCAATCATTTCTATTAAAATTAAAAGACAGTTATGTAAAACAATAAAATATATTAGACGTTTATTGTACGTACAGTGACGGCTTTAAAAAAGCAAAGTGTATTCGCCTTCATCGGCGTGTAACTTGCACCAAACCCGGCACTTGACACCTGCATCAAAACAAACGAACAGAAACTCTAACTTACGTCAATTTGACAAACGTTCTCACTCGCACACTTTTCCATGTATAGGAAGAGAACAACTGCGCACCTGCGCACGGAAATTTAAGATCTTCCTGTAATGTGCATACCACTTACGGCAATGTTTCTGTTGCCAAATGTGGAAACGGAGTTAGGTCTCCTTATTATTCCTTCGTAAGGTTCTGAAACGAGACGTGGTGCAACGCTATCACAGGTCTATGTCCGTGTGAATATAGCAGGAGACGATATAAATGACTGGCTTTCGCGCGCAACCCGTGTCTCCTCTTCTGAATTTGAAAACCCGAAGGTGCACGATTGCCAGTCGGAAAACTTCGGCTGTTCTATTTATATCTCGATCCGTTTTGAAATAAAATCAAGAAATTGGTATTTGAATGTTTCAATGCTTCAATTTGAAGGTTATGTTTTTTTAGGTGTAGAATATTATATTAATACTATTATATATATTATTAATGTTCATATTATAATTATATCATATTATAAAAGTCTTCTTTTCCTATTCTGATCTGCATTTCAAAGAAATTCAAGAATTTTGGGATTTTAATGATTTCAATACTTCGCGACCCTTGTACTTTCGATCTGCAGGTTTGCCACACAAGTACCTGTCGGAATGGCGAAGTGCTAGATGTAGTGGCAATAATTTAAGGCAAAAGGGGAGTGGGCTTATGGTGTCGCCCTGAAAGACAGCTCTCTGAAAGGTGACCTTGTTAGTTGTCATACGATTTTTTCCAGATAAGACAGTAAATCTGGTTTTCCAAAGCGGCATCAATCTCTCTATGCACCTAACGATTTGCGGATGAACCTTAAGCTTTCCAAAAGACAGATGATAAGTCTTTGGGAGGTCGAATCGAATGCTTTCCGATAATCAATCCAGGCCATCGTTAGGTCACGCTGGTAGAACGCTGTATCTTTGCAGACACATCTATCTATGAGCAGGTTCTCCCAACATCCCGCTACGCCTTTCTTTAAGCCTCGTTGTTCATACATTTCTTGCCACACAGTTTCAATTGCCCGAACAATCCTGTCATTTAGGATAGCTGTGAATATCTTATACAGTAATCCTGTAATTCTTCGGGTCAGCTAAGTTGCCTATTTTCGGCAGGAGTATTGTGCGCCCGTCCACCAACCACTCCGGAGTCGGCTCTTCCGATTTTAAATATGAGGTGAAAATACGGGCCAAATGCTGATAGGTTAAAGGAAACTTCTTCCAGCAGAAGGTTTTGATACAACCTGGTCCCGCTGCGGAATAGTTATTCGTCCCTCTTAATACTTTTTTCACCTCCTCGATAGTGATAGATGGGCATTCTTGATCAGGTGTTATGAGGGCATCACACAGCTCCTTGAAGCTATTTATATTTTCTTAGTCTTCGTCCAGTCTATGCTGCATTTCGTAGACTTTCTACAGTAACTGGAGGATCTTGCAAGAGTCGAGATGGGTCAGAGGGAAACAGTTGATTTTCTCTGACCCACCTCTCCCTCTGCTCTAGACTTCTCTTAGCTTCAGATATCATATGTATTCTCTCAACAATATGCTGCCTGATAGTCAGCAGCGTGGACTTGTTAAGTGTGTGATAGCGGGTCCGGAGTACGCGCGCGAACTTTCGAACATCGGCGGTAAAATTCCTGCCACATGTGATGTAGTCAATCACACACTGAATGCGGGACGCGTAGTGTCTTGCCCAGGCTATCTTTATGGCAAGTTGATGCATTCGCCTTTTAGGTTTATGATCAACCGTTGGTATTGTTTTACTGTTCGCATCGGCCTAAGCTCTCGCTGTATTGTACACACAATAATTGATAGCCCAGAGGTCTGATTCTTCGGAAAAATGTCCACGAAGCTCGTCATCCATTTTAGCCAAATCTTTAGGCTTGAGAGAAACCTTGGTGTTGATGTTTCTCCGGGTCATAAAGCACCGCTCTTCCTCTCTCGAATGCCTGCCCGCGGTTGGTGTTAGTGTCGCCTCTTTTTCTCTGTTGCCGGCTTGTTCTAGCTGTGGTAGAGTAAGCGTTACGCTTACATAGCCCCTTTTTCGGAGTATTTCGCATGGTTTCGCAGACGTTGCTGCGAAAAGTGCGATAGCTCCGGGTGTTTCACTGATATATATCATGAAGCCGTGCCATGTAGCCCAGTGATCCCAGATCTGAAACGAGATGCGGTCCAATACTATGACAGGGCTATGTCCGTGTGAATATAGTAGGAGACGCTGTAAATGACCGAGTTGCGCGCGCAACCCATTTCTCCTCTTGTGAATTTGAAAACTCGAAGATGCACGATTGCCGGTCGGAGCACTTCGTCGATTCTATTTATATATCTATCTGCTAACAGCTAACTGCTTTGAAATAAATTCAGGAGATTGGGATTTTAATATTTCCAGATTTCGATGCTGACGATGCTCATGATTTGAATAGATCGCGCGCCTCTTGATATGCGTATATTTTGAGGTTATGTTATTTCATGTATAAAGTATAAATTATATAAATATTAATACTATTATATATATATAAATATATACGTATATTAATAATGATAATATTATAAGTATGTTATATTATAATACTCTATTTTTTTAATTTGAAGGTTCATCTCTTTCGTTGAAAATACATTTTTGAAACTGACAATCAATCAATACCAATTTTGGTTAAGAAATCATGTGTTTTGTTAAAAGGTCGTTTTTCTTTGTAGAAATTAAATTGTATTATGGAAAATTTATACTTTTTGATTAAAAATTACATTTTTCGGTTGAATTATGAACTATAAGTATGTTTTGGTTGTAAAGTCGTTCTGTTGTAAATTCAAATATATTGTTAAAAATTAAAATTATAAATTTTGGGTGGAAATACTCTTTTTGTTTTTAAAATTAAATAATTTCGTTGAAAGTTCATGTATTTTGTTGGAAATTGACCTTATTTAGTAGAAATTTAATCCTTTTGGTTGAAAATTTTATCATTTTTAGTCAAAAATGCAATCGTTTAGTTAAAATATAAACTGTACATCTTCTTGGGTTTGAAAGTCGATTATTTTACTAACAGTTGAACTACTTTGTCAAAAAATACGTTTTTTAACAAGGTTTTTTAATTATGATTGAAAATTTAACTATTTGGTTGAAAGTTTACCTCTGTCTTTGAAAACTCATATTTTTCGCTTAAAAATTTCAATTTGTTGTAGATAATTCGTCTTTTTTACTTTAAAATTAAATAATTTCTTTAAAAATTCATGTATTTTGTTTAAGATTTGTCTTTTTTTGTAGATTATCAATTTTCTTGGTCGAAAATTGATCTGATTTGTAGAAAATTTAACAGCTTTGTTTAAAATTAATTTTTTCTTTAAAAAATTATTTATCTTTATCTGAAAATGTAACTATTATATGATTGATTAAAAATTAGTCGTTTATATTGGTTAAGTTGGAAAATAGTTTTTTTTTGTATAGAACATTAAGCTTCTTGGTCAAAAATTCACCTTTTCCCTTGAAAATTTAACAATTTTGTTCAAAATTCGTTTTTTTGTCTTGTTCAATTCAATTTTTTAGCACAGTTTTTATCTGGAAATTGTACTATTCCATTTTTGTTTGAAACTTTATCCTGTTCATTTTATTAGTTAAAACACCATTTATTTGATAGAAAATTAATTTATTTTGTTGAAAAGTAAACTTTTGGGTTAAAAATTGCTTTAAAAAATTGCCTTAAAATCGTCCTGATTCCTGTTTTTTTTAATTTTTTAAATCTTTTCAAATACTCACTTAAAATTAATTTTTCAAACTAAAAAATCATTTTCAATTTTCTTAGCAATCCAGATTTCGATGCTGGGCTGGCGATTCTCATGATTTGAATACTTCGCGCGCCTCTTTATATTCATGTATTTTGAGGTTACGTTACTTCAAGTATAAAATATAAAT
>NC_046660.1:114026676-114034492 GCF_010883055.1 Belonocnema kinseyi | reverse complement strand
TAGTCTTATTTATATCTTGATCCGCATTTGAAAGAAATTTGCGATTTTAATGAAATTTGAATAAAATATATATTTTTTTTATAAAAGTTCATTTTTTAATTGAAAAACTTACTGTTGTATTTTAGGTTTGGAATTCATCTCGTTTGGATAGAAACTCAATCGTTTGGTTGAAAAATTAATTATTTTGTTGAAAATGTAAATATTTGGTAAAAAAAGTCCTCTTTTCTGACAAAAACTACTTTGTTAAATTTTTTAATTTTTTAGTTTGAAGGTTCTTCTCTTTTTTTGAAAATGTGAGTATTCTGATGAAAATATATTTTATGTGTTCTTGAAAATACATTTTTGAAAGAGACAATTAATCTATACCATTTTTGGTTAAAAATGGACCTTTTCCAGTTAAAAATTTAACTATTTGGTTAAAAACTTGATCTTTTTTTGTTAAAAGTTCAACTCTTTGGTTGAAAGTTCATGTATTTTGTTGAAAGTCGACTTTGTTTGGTAGAAGTTTAATCTTTTTGGTTGAAAATTTATCATTTTTGGTTAAGAATGCAATTGTTCGGTTCAAATATCAACTGTAGATTTTCTTGGGTTTAAAAGTCGATTATTTAACTAAGAGCTGAGCTACTTTGTACAAAAAAGACGTTTTTTTAACAAGGTTTTATAATTATGGTTGAAAATTTAACTACTTGGTTGAAAATTGAACTCTTTGATTGAAAACTAATAATTTTCGCTTAAAAAATTCAACTTTTTGTAGATAATTCGTCTCTTTGACTTTAAAATTAAACGATTTCGTTGAAAATTCATGTATTTGTTTAAAATATGTCTTTTTTTGTAGATCATTAATTTTCTTGGTCGAAAATTCATCTTATTGGTTGACTTTTTAACAACTTTGTTAGAAATTATTTTTCTTTATATGAAAATGTAACTATTCTAGGATTGATTAGAAATTAATCGTGTATTTTGGTTAAGTTGAAAAATCGTTATTTTTGTATAGAACCTTAATCTTCTTGGTCGAAAATTTACCTTTTCCTTTGAAAATTTAACAATCAATTTTTTATCACAGTTTTTACCTGGAAATTGAACTATTCCATTTTTGGTAGAAACTTTAGCCTGTACATTGTATTAGTTAAAACACCAATTATTTGATAGAAAATTAATTTATTTTGTTAAAAAGTAAACTTTTTTTGTTGAAAATTCATATATTTTCTTAATTAGATTTTTTTCTAAAATCATCGAAAGTAAAATCAAAAGAAAAAGTTCGATTTCAATTTTTTTTTTCAAATGTTCAGATAAATTTTTAACTTTTTCAATTATGATTTTTTTTAATTGATAGAATTTTGAAATAAAATTTTTTAAATTGAATTTAAGGTATTAAAAATTGAAAGGATTTTGGAATAAAATTTTTCAAATTGAATTTAAGACATTAAAAATTGAAAAATAATTGATTTTACAAGATGATTCTGAATCCGTTCAAAATTAAAGAATTAATAGATATTAGTTTTTAAAATTATTTTCAATTAGAACTTCAAATATTATTTCAGTCTAAAAGAATTATATTTATAACCTATTCAATTTGAAATTTTTTAATTAAAAAAATAAAATTTCCTTAATTATTGGCAATATTTGACCGTTCATTTAAAACAAGCCATTATAAACAACTATTAAAAACTATACAAATTTGAACAGAATGGTTCGAAATAGAAAGCCTTGAATTGTTAAAATTAAAATTATCTAAATTTTAACGCTACAATTGTAATTTTAAAAAAAGATTCAAAATTAATTTAAAACTTGAAATTATTTCAAATAATTTGAAACACGATGTAGATTTTTGCAGATTTTGACAAAATTAAGCTTTTTTAGAATTGTAAAAGATTTAAATAGAATAACGAAAATTGTTGTGATTGCTCAAAATATTGAAAATGATTTTTTAGTTTGAAAAATTAATTTTAAGTGAATATTTGAAAAATTAAAAAAAAAAAAATAATCAGGACGATTTTAAAGCAATTTTTTATGTTGCAGTTTAACAAAATAAATTAATTTTCTATAAAATAAATGGTGTTTTACCTATCTCAATATACAGGATAAAGTTTCAACCAAAAATGGAATAGTTTAATTTCCAGGTAAAAACTGAGATAAAAAATTTATTGTTCGATTTTCAAGGGAAAAGGTGAATTTTCGACCAAGAAGATTAAGGTTCTATATCTATTCTATATCTGAAAATTCAAGTGATTTTAAGGAATTACTATAGGGATTTGCTGGGATTTTATGATTTCTTTAAAGGATTTAAAAATAATTAAAAAACATTTTAAGATTTACAATAAATCTAAAAAATTTAAGACAGTTTTTGTGATTTTAAAGACTTTAAAGCTATTTAAAAGGTTAAAAAAAAGTTATTTAAAAAGATTTTAATGAATTTTAAGAGACTTTAAGGGATTTAAGAAAATGCAATAAATTAAGGATTTTCAAGAGATTTAAAGGAGTCTACAAAAAATTTAAGGATTTTATGAAATTTTAATTAATTTTAGTCAATTTTGACATTTTTAAAATGTTGTCAAAGAAGTTGAATGGAGTTCTAAAAAATGCGGAGGACTTTAAGGATTTCCAAGAATTCAAGTGTTTTTAAGGAATCACTAGGGACTTGGCGGAATTTTAAAGTTTCTTTTTAAAGGATCTAAAAATAATCCATAAATATTTCAAAAAGATTTAAAGATTTACAAGAGATTCTATAAGATTTTACGACAGTTTTAGGGATTTTAAAGAAATTTAAGCGATTTATTGAAAAGTTATTAAAACAGGTGTAATGAATTTTAGGAGACTCCAAGTATTTAAAGAAACTGATTGATTTAAGGATTTTCAAGAGATTTTAAGGAGCCTAAGAAAATTTAAAGGATTTTGGATTTAAAAGATTTGAATTAATTTTAGTCAATTTTACAATATTTTTAATTCTTTAAAAAAAGTTGAAGTGAGTTCAAAAAAATCCGCCCGCCTTGCGGGCACATTCGTCTAGCGCGCTGCGCGCGCGGCTCCCTTCGCTCGCTAGTTTGAGCGCGCCTAGTGTAAAAGCATGCGCTATTTTAGAACCAACATGTCAGGGTGCTAGAACCCTATTACTGAATACTTACCAGTTAATAGTTTTAAGAGCGTTAAACATTTGAAATAATTCAAATGAAACAAGACATTCAGTATATTTAGAAATTTATGTAGATCGTTATTATCAGAAAGAATAATTATTCTTATGATTGATAATAGGAAATTACATGACAACTCTCTGTACCTCGAAATAATAACTTCTAATAGCTAGTTGTAAAGGATCAGAAGTTAGCATTTAAATAGCTATGTACACTCAGGTAGATCTAAATATGTATATGTATATGTGGATCTATCAATTCAAATAGGTTTCAAACGCGCGATCTCCGACTACCGCGCGTGTGATCTCAACGGCGAGCATACATAAATTATGTACCATGCAAAGGGTTGAAGCGACAAGGCGCCCCTCAGATGCCGTAAATTATGTTCTATAACGCGATTTGATATTCTATAACTTATTTGTGTAAACAAATTATTCTCGGCGACGGAATAGGACATTTAATCTTCATTAAAGGATCTTCAATATTTAAATTGAAGTTAAATAAAAACTATTGATTTGTTCTCTAAATTATTGAGTTGTGTCTCTTATTTGAACCTCGACCAGTTCGTGCGGTTAGTGATTTTCATCACTCAAAGTCGGCATCGATCCATGAAAAAACAGATCGAAATCTACAAGTCTTCAAATCGACAACAGTGCTGGAGACTTTGGTACCTTCCCCCATCGTTACGAGCCGAAAGAGGGCGGTCGTATCCGATCATGCACGAAGACGAAAAGAGCCAGATGGCGCGCAATTTAAATGTCTATATTTTAAGTTTGATACCATTCGCACGGCTGACTGCTTAATTTAGAAAGAAAAATATTGCTTTTTTTCCTTATGTTTGTAATTATTCATTCATGCGTATTATATATATTCTTTTCAATGATTATAAATAAATTTCATTATATATTTTAGAATTAATGTAGATAAAACTGCTGAAAAAATCAAATATAAAACAGAATAGAATTTTATTTCTTCACGAACATAATTATTAGACTTTTACATATGCTTCGTAGTCACCAAAAATAACATGTTTAGCTCATTCATGTTATTTCCCGCTTATTATTCTTACAATTATTTATTCTGAAATTGCTTAATATTGCCTGTTAATTCAAAAGTCAACGACAACCTTTAGACTAGTGTATCATTATATTACTGTTACAAAAGTTTCTGCTCAAGCAAACATTGTAATAAAATAACGTTTCGTAATTTTACTAATTCCCGCATCAGACCAAAATGAAAAATAATGAATTTATTTTAGGAATTAATAAAACCCAAAAATAACTTTATAAACATTATTATTAGCTCATTCATGCAATTCTCCGCTTATTTTATTTACAATAATTTATCTTGAAATTGCTTAATATTGCCACTTAATACAAAAGTCAACGACAACTTCCAGGCTAGTGTATTATTATATTTATGTTGCATAAAGTTTCTGTTGCTAAATGTATACCTCATTTTAAAAATGTCATTGCTTCTTCAAGTCATTCTAATATTGAAAAAGAAAGGTCTCATGAAAAAAAGACGCCTGTGAGCAAGAAAAATGTCGAGATTCCAAATTTTCGCTCAACGAAGAAAAAGTTTGTATGTACAAAGCATTTCATTTCGAAGCCCACTTATTTACAAAAGGAAGCGATAAACATGGATGAAACAGTTAATATCCATACAGGATTTGACCATACATATTCTACACTAACAGACCAGTAGCCAGCGACAAAGAGACTTTTGCAGTAATAATAATAATACATTTGAAATTCCACGTCATTTTCAGGTTCCTTAGGTGATTTTTTTTCATTTTTCCAGGTCAAGTCAAATTAATTTAATTATAATTTGAATACTTTTTTCAATTATTACAATAGTTACAAACCATATAAATAAAGTGATGGTTTCCAGCATACTTTTTTCGTCATATCTTAACGCAATTAAAAGTCGGTTACTCGTTTTATACTTTCTTCAGTATTTCAAGTTATAGTCACAGAAAAATATCATAAAATCAAGGTGCAAGTGTTAAATTGAAGCCTGGCCATTTTCTATACACTTAAATAAAGACAATAGTCAACGACAACTTCCGGACTAGTGTATCATTTTATTACAGCTGCAAAACTTGCTCCTCAAAACAAACATTGTAATAAATTAACGTTTATGAATTATTCTAATTCCCTCATCATATTAAAATTAAAAATAATAAAATTATTTGAAGAATGAATAAAACCTAGAATTAATAATTTTTATAATATAAAAGTAACTTTTATAGTTTTATTTTTTGGGTTTCATTAATTCCAAAAATAATTTTATTATTTTTAATTTGAAACTGATGAGGGAAATAGTAAAATTACTAAACGTTACTTTATTACAATGTTTGTTTGAGGAGGAACTTTTGCAACAGAAATATAATAATACACTAGTATAAAAGTTGTCGTTGACTTTTGTATTAAGTGGCAATATTAAGCAATTTCAGAATAAATGATTGAAAAAATAATAAGCGGGAAATAGCATGAATGAGCTAAACATGTTATTTTTTGAGACTGGGAAGTATATGTAAAATTCAAATAAGTGTGTACATGAAGAAATAAAATTCTACTCTGGTTTATATTTGATTTTTTCTCTCTGATTTTTTCAGCAGTTTTTTCTACAATAATTAAAAAAATATAATGAAATTCATTTGTAATCATTGTGAAGAATGTATATAATATGCATGAATCAATAATTACAGACATAAGGAAAAAGAAATATTTTTCTTTTTAAATTAAGGTATTACCCATGCGAATGGTATCAAACTTGAAATTTAGACATTTAAATTGCGTGCCAACTGGCTCTATTCGGCTTCGTGCATAACCGAGTACGACCGGTCTCTTTCGGCTCGTAACGATGGGGGAAGGTTCCAAATAGGAAATGAGCTATTCAAATGGCTGTGCGATGATCCGCTCGTCATTTTATGGTGATATGAAACATAAGTATATACCTTACAAGTTGTAAATCTTGTATGCTTAAACATCACAGAACTGGTACCAAACTTTTACTTAAATGTAGCAGTTTTTATATTCCAATAATCTTGGCATGGCTCAAAGAAATTAATTCAAAGATTTGCGCTCGTGAAGATCTAGCATTTCGATGCGTTATTGTACATCCGACAGAATAATGTTCGTTTTTGATGAAGTCAATGTACAGGGGTGCTATTCTCGAGTATTGTTCTAATATTTTAGAATGCTAAAGTGGCTAATTTTAGAATGGTTGGCGGAAATCGGTATTCTCGAGTTATAATTGATATTTAGCATGCTTAAATTTTATAATACTTTACAAAGAGTGGGTCTATACCACTCTAAACGAGAAATAGAACACTAAAGATGCGAGAAAGTGATAGATTTTTATAAAAATAAACGCAAACCGAATTACGTCACACGTAGAATGGTAAAACATAGCTAAAATTAACCTCAAAAGAAAATACATGACAACACGTATGACTCCGGGAAGATAAAATACAAATATAAAAATATATATAATAAACGCAAAACAAGAAATAGAACGCTCAAGAGGCAAGAAAGTGAAAAAATTTTGTAATAAATAACCTCGAAACGAAATATATCCCTCGTGGAAGGGAGAAACATAGCCTTAAATTAACCTTAAAAACAAGTGTATGACTGTGAGAAGTGAACCAACAAAAATATAAATAAATATAAGCAACAAAAAAAGAATCCAGGAAGTCAATACGGCACTTCGTGACGCGATAAATGCTAGGTTCATAGAAATATTAAAAATGGACTTTTTCGTTATTTTCTTAGAGTCACGGTAAATTTCTCGACTATTTGATCAAATAATGTTTGATATACATTAATGGGAATGTCTTTGCAATATGTTGCAACAACAATAAATATTATTGTTCCTTCGTTTATGAGATTTTTGGCTATATCTACGATGCGGAAATAAGGATTTTTTTTATGAAACTTTATAGGAGTGTTTTTGACTCCCGAAAGAAAATTTTCATTTTTATTAGAACTTCGAGTAAACCAATTTTTTTCGATACACCCCAATAAACATTTGCATATTAAATCTGAAACATCGGTATACGAAATCGTCATTAAGAGACTATTATTAGTCATTTATAAAAAAAGTAAGATATTTCCACTTTTATAAAAATTAAAAATAATTTTGCAGTAATTTTCAATTAATAATAATATCACATAATATTTTCTCCTATAGATGAATATAAACTGCATTGTATTTTTAGTACAAAATTTCAATAATTAAGTAAATAGGTAAAAATGAAGTTGACGAATTTAAGGCTATTGCTTTATTTTTTTAATTTGAAAAGATTTGAATGCATCTAGACTCTAGTGAGCCAATATACCCCCAAAGTTTTACTTTCTTCTGTACTCGCCACGGCATTGGTGTATTTACCGCTCCCACTTCAAAATACACATCAGCTACGTCGCACTACAAACAGTGCACTATTTTCCATTCTATTCCGGTCGAAGCCGGGAGTTTACATTCAAAATGTAAATGTTGACACTCTTGAGGAACTTTTAAATATGCTGGAGAAAGCTTTCGGTGTCCCAGAAACCCTTTTCCAAATACAATCTGAGATTGCTCATACAGTCTGTCAAGTTAAAGCGTGGGTGGCTTTACTCGCAGACGGTAAGGTGTATCGACATGATTTTGGTGTCAAAATATTAAGAAGAGCTCCCTCTTTC
>NC_046660.1:114017976-114026576 GCF_010883055.1 Belonocnema kinseyi | reverse complement strand
TGAAAGAGGGAGCTCTTCTTAATATTTTGACACCAAAATCATGTCGATACACCTTACCGACTGCGAGTATAGCCACCCACGCTTTAACTTGACAGACTGTATGAAGCAAAATTTATGCGAGACGATAATTTCATATGCCGCGAGAATCATGGATCTGTTTTCGAAAATGGTCGAAATCACAGAATCACAATCCTCTGCTTCCATAGCAGCTGTAAAAGTCCGCAAGTATAATCAGGAGGTGGCTTTGTGCTTTTGCTTGGGTCTAAGAGGGGAACTTGAATTTAGAGTTCCACAACAAAAATCCCTTAACCTTACAGCAAGCAATTAATTTTGCTCTTGAGTGCGAGCGAGACCTCAAGCGTCGGAAAAGATCGGCGAAACAGAGGATCCAGTAGCCGCCACATCCACAGAGTAATCAAGTAAAATTTCGATAAACGAAACATCTTGTAAAAATACAAAGTCTGTACATAATATCGGTAATTCAAACGCGCCCAAGGCAAAGTAATTATTGCTCAGGTACTGGACACTCCAGTGAAATCTGCTATAAACGTAGAGCTGATGAAGTCGAAAGAAAGGTTCAGGGCACTAATTCGAGGTAAAGCTTAACGTGCTATTATTGCTCAAAAACAGGGCACACGAGTGAGTATTGTTACCCTGGTGGACCGAAACAACTGAATGGAGCCTCTACAGAGTACCCGTAAAGACCCCACTGAGTCCCCATTCGGTTCCTTTATAAAAAACTAAAAAAAAAACAGCAAAATCAACTTTTAAATTGTTGAAATTCGGATTCTCCGTTAAAAGTTGCATTCAAAACTCTCGGATTAATCGCAATACTTTTTCTTGCAGCGTTAAAAACTTAAAAAGAATAAAGTACCTGTCATTCACATGGACCGAAGGCGCCTTCAAGTGTATCTTCTTTTAGTAGAAGATAATAAGCGTACCGCCGGCAACTTTAAGAATTTTGTCTGGATGCTAGCGCCACACAGTGGAAACCTCAGACAACAACGCTGTGATGCAAGTGATAGAGAATTTTATTTTTAAACTTCGCGCGCAACGTACTACTTGAGCTATTATGGATGCGCTTGAAGTCACCTTCAGCAGAAGTTAATGACATTTTTTTAAATTTTGAACGCTGCAAAAAAAGTATTGCGATTAATCCGTGAGTTTCTAATAGAAAATTTAACGTAGAATCCGAATTTCAACAGTTTAAAACTTGATCTTGCTGTTTTTTTCAGTCTTTTAAAAAGGAACCGAATGGGGACCCAATGGGGTCTTACAAGTACTTTGTAGAGGCTACATTCGAATCCTTCGGTCCGCCAGGGTATGGACGAAGGGCTGAGGAAGCCGAGAGGAATTTAGAGCAGTTGTAAAAAGCTGAAAAATCCACTAACACCTCGTATCCTTTAAACTCCGAATATTGAAGTTAAAAACAATTAATTGCATGACACTATGGCAACCTTCCTAATAGATACCGGGTGCGAGCTGAACCTGCTTAAAGAAAATTGTATACACGGAAAATTGCAGAGCTATAAATCAAATACATATTTTCTCACAGGTAACGGGCAGAGCATGCATAAAACTCGAGGGTGCATAAAATTACACATTCTTGACAGGGAGGTAAAATTTCATTTGGTCCGAGGAAATTTTCCCTCAGCTGATATCTCTAATCTGTGTACTATTAATTTACCTGTGCTAACCAAAAAACTAATTACCTTACCAATTTTAAATAAGGATATTAAGGAAGGTTATCTAGAAAAAATCAAAACTGGGCCAGAGATTTTTATGGGAGAAAGTTTAGTCACACCCGAAAAGTGCTATATAAAAATATTTGCAATTTATACGACCCTTCGCGAATTTGAAATTACTATCCCCCCTGTTGAGTTAAAGGTTTTTGAGACTTTTAGGCAAGCTGACGAGAATAGTGAAAACGAGAAAGAGAAGGTTGAAGTGGGGAAAGAAAAGCAATCCTCTGTCAGAATTGAGAAATTAATGGAGGCACTTAATCTTTCAGACTTAAATAAGGAAGAGAGACAGCCTCATTGATCCCTTAAACAAATGTTCTCATTGCTTTAACGTTAAAAGGGACAGTCAGACATACAGAATAAAGAAATTTCAACTGAAACGCAAAACTTATTAGAGGGGGGTATTATAGAAGACTCTGACTCGCCCTTCAATTCTCCAGTATGTATCGTTCCAAAAACACCTGACCCGGACGGAAATAGACGGTGGCGAATGGTCATAGACTTTCGCCAATTAAACGAAAAGACCATAAAAGATGCATACCCACTACCAAACATTGCACACATGTTAGATCAATTAGATGGTGCGCAATATTTTTCTAGTCAAAGGTTAATGGGCCGAGTTCTCTCTGGTCTATAGGGCGTGGAATTGTTCGTCTATATGGACGACATAGTTATCTATGCTGACTCATTGGACGAACACACGAGAAAACTTAGGATTCTTTTAGAACGCTTACACAATGCTAATCACTCTCTTCAATCGGAAAAATGTCACTTTTTGCGTAAAGAGGTGGCATACCTCGGAAACATTGTCACTCGTGATGGGGTGAAACCTGATTCGAAAAAGGTAGAAGCCGTCCGTAAGTTCCCTCGACCAAAAAATATAAAAAACATCAAACAGTTTTTAGGACTGGCCGGTTACTACCGCAGGTTGTCCCTGTTAAAAGAATTTTTTAGGTCCATTCTTCTAAAAACTTTAAAAAGAATGTCCCTTTCAGATGGGCAGACAGTCAGCAAGAATCTTTTGATAAATTAAAGGACATCTTATGCACTCAACCTCTATTACAATACCCAGACTTCAGTAGGCTTTTTATTGTGTCAAATGACGCTTCAAATTACGGTGTTGAGGGGAAGGGGGTTGAGTCAAGATTTTGATGGAAAATTCTTTTGATCGCCTATACCACTAGAACATTATCTGACACCGAAATTAACCCTATCAGTTAATCGCTTTTTTTGCACCTTCTCAGTTAATAGTGGGTCGTTTCAGACTAAAGACATGTTAAAACGTTCAATTACCAATAAAGAAATCTGAAGAAACTCCTGTACACTCTTGAATACTTCCTCTTTAAGGGAATGTAATAAAGATTGTAAAAAAATTAAACAAATATTTGATTTTTAATAATAAACACACCTTCCACCCGAAAATACAGACATTTACCATCAAATTTATAATAAAAAAAATGAGTTATTTGAATTTTTCAAATAGCATAGTAAAGTTCAAGAAGCGTATTTTTATGAAAAAATTCACGTACCCGATGGGTACAAAAGAAATTCTTAATTATTTGGTGTCAATTAGCGCTTTTTTTCAAAGAGGAAATTTGATGTTTCAATAAATAACACGATATATTTCGATTTATACAAATTATATTTTTGTAGAAAATTATAAATATTTACAAAGAAAAAAGAACGATATATTCTTATAATTATAAACATTACAAACAGCCTCTGCAACATGTGTAACGGTATTTGTCGCAAACGGCCAACCTACACTTAATGCAGCATTGGTTCGTTTTCCGATCTTTTTTCGGATCACAAAATGAGCATCGCTTTCTTTTTTCGAGTTTGTCATTCAAATTTATGTTATTCTCGGGTTTATTTAGGATGGATTTTCTGGTATTCTTCATATGCGAAATCAACTTCATGCTCGCTTTCCTCGTCCAAATAGTTGATTGGTTCCGTACGTGGACGAAGAGTTCTCGAGACTTCACTAGATGTAGGCTGCGCTATGCTATAAGAGATGAAAAATCAATATATGACTCAAAAAAATAAAAATCTTTCGAAAATACTCATAAACTTCAGAAAAATTTAAAAGCTTACCTTGACGCTCAAAACGAGTCTGCACTGACGTTAAAGAAATCGTGGGTCGTTTCTGACCCAACGCGGTTTGATCTGCATACTGCGAAGGCCAGGCTGCCACTGGATTAACGCGATTCAGCACAGAGGGTCCTCTAGTTCTAAAGTGTTTTTAGGGTGGGGATAGACATTTCCAGAGTACACGAATTTTGAGTAATAAAACAAAAGAAAAATACCTTGGGTCTAAAACGACCCACGATTAACGAATCGGGTTAATTATTCGACTATTAAAAAGAAATTGCTGGCAATTTTATTCTCAGTAGAAACTTTCTGACTGTATTTGTATGGGAAGGAATTTACTTTAGAAACTGACTACAGGCCACTGATATGGCTTCATAATCTTAAAAGTTCAAATTCAAAGTTGCTACGTTGGAAATATAGATTAGCTGATTATTCTTATTAGATTGTTTATAAAAAGGGCGTCGTAAATTCGAATGCTGATGCATTTTCTCGAAATCCATGTGTCGATGAAACGCAAGATCGATGCAAACTCAAAGGCGATGCAACTCTTAACGACGACGAAATTTACAGACACGATTTGTCTCACATTCCTGTACATAAGGTGATGATTTCTTTAAATCGAACACTTGTGTTCCTTCATTCCTTACCTGAAGACAGAGAAAAAGACATTCGCATCGAGAATGCTTTCGTCGGGCAGGATTTTGAGAATGAGAATGACTACATATATGATGTACATTTCAGTTGCAAATTTATTGATAAAAATAATCGAGAGCCTGATTCTGGAGATGAAGCCTTTGAGACCGCAGATGAAAATAGTGATGATGAGCAGTGTCAATTCATCACTGATTTTGGGACCAAAAGTTCCTGCGGTTGTGAGGCGATCCCTGTTGAAGATGGCAGAGACTGCACTACTCACATTGTGGGTGAGGCCAGACATATTTATTTGTCCGATCCCTGTCGTAGTGAGGCGGTCCCTGTCGATTGTAGCAGGGACTGCACTACTCACACCATGGTTGAGAACGGGGCCAACAGTTCCTGTTGTCGTGAGGCGATCCCTGTCGATAATGGCAGGGACTGCACTTTTCACATCGTGGATGAGGTCACAGATTTATTTTATTTGTTGGATTCCTGATGTCTTAAGGCGATCCCTGTCGATCGTGGCAGGAACTGCACTACTCACACCAGGGATGAGGACGGGGCCAAAAGTTCCTGTTGTCGTGAGGAGATCCCTGTCAATAATGGCAGGGACTCAGGGGCGTCGGAATGATTTTTTTCATGGGTGGGCTCACCGAAAATATGTTCAAAAATATAAATTGAAGATAATTATTAGGTTTATTTTATTATTAGATTTAGTGATATGATGGATGGACGGAGCCCATCCATCAAATTTCATGGATGGGCTCAAGCCTACCCAGCCCACACGGATCCGACGCCCCTGCAGGGGCTGCACTACTCACACCGTGGAAGAGGCCATGCATGCTTTTATTGTGCCTAATGAAGACTGTGTTAAGAGCGGTAGGCCCGACCCTAGAATCAGCACTGACGAATTAAAAAATAATGAATCAGATGATGAAAATTCGATTGAAAACTTTGAATTTGGCTATATTTTAAAGGAATATCCGGAAGCTAAATTTAAGGAATGTTTAATTTTTACAAGCAATTATTCAAGACCTAATGAATTATAGGAGAATAAAATTACCAGAAGAACTCAATCGTGCCTTCCGATATCACAAAACAACCCAGAATGGAACGAGACTGACGCGAATACTGACCGAGATGATACACTTCTCCCAAACTACGAGTTTTCGATTATAAAAACTTCAAAAGATAAACTCTACATGCGCGATAATTTGGTATTATTTATCCCATTTGACTGCAAATTAGCAACAGATACTGGAAAAGAATTGATCGGAACAAAAAGTTTCAGTGTCTCAAGGACTCTGGAAAATGGGCTCAATCAGATCTCCTGGCCGTCGATAGAAACGGAGTTTCGTTATCTCTTCGGTCAGGATGATTTCACGATAACTATCTGCTATGAGGAGATAGAAGTCCTACCTGAAACAGATCGTGAAAAAATAATTAGGGAAAATCATTCATCAACAATTGGTGTCCATAAAGGATGTACAAAAACCTACCTTAGAATTCGCGAAAATTTTTATTGGCCGAATATGCGTGAGGCAATCAGAAAATTCATTAGGGAATGTGAGGAATGTAAATTAAATAAAACTGTTAGAGTCAAGACGAAATTACCTATGCGCATTACCGATTCACCCTCAGAGGCCTTTGAAAAAGTAGAAATGGACATTGTAGGTCCTTTCGCCGAAACAGAAAATAAAAATAAATATATATTGACTATTCAGGATGGTTTAACTAAATATTCCGAGGCTATTCCATTACGTTCAACTGAGTCCACCACAATTGCTTCAGCCTTTGCTGAACAATTTATCACGCGCTGTAGCTGTCCCCGAGTAATCCACACTGATCAAGGCAGTGATTTTATTAGCCAAGTTTTTACTACCATTGCTAAAATATTTAAAATCAAACTCCTTAGATCTACAGCTTTTCATCCTCAATCTTTAGTGTCTTTAGAAAGGAGGCATTACGTCCTGATACAATATTTAAAAATTTACTGTCAAAAAACGAACTGGGACAAATGACTTCGCTTCGCGCTCTTTTCGTATAATAACTCTAAGCATGAAGGAACTGGGTTTACTCCACATGAGTTAATATTTGGGAAAATTGCCCGAATTCCGTCAGAATTTGCTAAACGTGAATTGCCTCTAACGTGCAAGTTATTTTTAAAAACGTTGACAGAAAAGTTAGTAGAGACTCAGGAAAAAGCTAAAGAACGCTTACACGCAGCGAAAGAACAGTCTAAGCGATACTACGATCAGAAATTAAACGCGCAAAATAACCAAGTAGGTGATCCGGTACACTTACAGGAAAATGCAAAATCCTCAAAATTGGATACAGAATACACGGGGCCATTCAAAATTACCCAAGTTTTTAATGACTTCAATGTAGAATTAGACATCAGTAAAGGGAAATCAAAAACTGTTCACATGAATCGCCTTCGACCACAAACACTAAAGATTTTCCCAGACCGGAAAACTGTAAATGAACATGTGAATTAGGAAGACAGTGTTCCAAAAGGTTTCAGAACATTTTTTTGTGATACGTTTTCCGTCGTAAAATTATTATTTAGCATTATCAATAAGGGCGGAGATGTAACGAGCGACTATAGCGATTGCTTTTCGCACGATCTTATTCGATTAAATTAATCGAATCCCTTATGCGGGAACTTTCAAATAAGTTCGCAGGAAAGTTATCAGGATTTTACGATGGAAGATTTTAGGATTCCTAGAAATACGAAATTCTCACGTACGGAGCTAATAATATTTAATAATAGACCTTGGTTAAGGGCGTACATTTACTTAGGAAGTATGGTATTTTATTTTTCTTTAGAGATAAGCTAAAAAAATGTCTTCGGTCCACCAGTGCGGTTTATTCATTTATTGTCAATTGAGTTTTAAGACTTTTTGTAAGTCCTTGAATCTTATTTGTACTAGCATTAACGAAGAAGAACTGGTCTGGATGGTAGGGTAAAAATAAAATAGTTTAGAGAACATAGGTCCCTAAAGTTGTCAGTGTTAACAGATTTCGACGGAACATCTATTTTGACAATTTACTCAGGTTCGGTTAAGCACGCTCAGGAAATTTGTTAATTTATGAGTGTGAAACTCTCTTTCGCCTTCTATATACATAAAAATACCAGGTTTAACTGGAAAAGTTCGGGTGTCTTCGAGGAGGGTCTTTTTCCAATCGTGTAACTTCGGAAAGTGGACCCACCCCGACGGAGCCTGAAACTAAGAGTGGGGATGCTTGAGGGTGAAGTGACGGGGTGTATGAAGTGCGATTGAACGGAGGCTAGGCAGAAGATACTCTACTCGAAAACCGTCTGCAGCTTCCCTCGTTGAGTTGTAGATTTTGTATTCGGCACTAAAATTGCGAGTAGAGTTCGCGTCCTTAAATTGTGAAATCCGGACTTAGTTGAGGGAGAGTTTATTTAATAAATACCGTCACCCGTCACCCGGTTTTCTATATCTCTCAATCATGTTTTATTTTATTTGATATTTCAATTTCCCGGTTCCTTTTTAGAATTAACACTGACTGATATCTCTGGCATGCGCAGTACGCTGGGGTGCGTTCTAGGGGACCACCTGGGTGCACTCGGAGCCGTTCCACGACGTTAGGTGAGTGTTGGGCTTCACTCGGGTGAACCGTTCAGTGATCACTCGGATGAAGAGTGGGGGTCACTCGACGGGTGACAATTTCACCCACTGAAACTAGGTCGGTGGGAGTGAATAGTGGAATTGGCGGGTAAAAGTGGTGGGAATAGCTAGTTTAGTAGCAGACTAAAGTTTAATATCTTCATCACTTTCCACTATTGTTGAACACATCACTGTTTGTAATAATAATGAGCTCGTTACTGAAGCAGGAATTAAAATCTTCATACCCTGTTCTTGCATTTTTTGAACTTTTGTGTAACGTAACCTCAATTATCTTTCACCAAACATACTCTCTATGTGCATACCTCGTGGAGTCTCCTGATGGCCAGGAGCTTGTACTTTTTCCGGCTCTAATAACATCGAGTCTTATGCAAGAAAACTTTAACACCAAAGTGATAGTGCAATGCACAACTAAATTATAAAATTTTCAAAATTATAAGTGAGCCACAACATAAGGATCAATATTTCATTAAAAAAG
>NC_046660.1:114016809-114017876 GCF_010883055.1 Belonocnema kinseyi | reverse complement strand
AAGCTATCTAAGGATGGTACTATAGAACGCCACCTCAAGGTAGGCCTAGTGGCGCCATCTCTTGGTCAGGCCGGAAACTTATCAATCCACCCTCGTACATCTGAAGAAAATTACCTCAAAATCGACTTATGCATGAAATTAACAATCACGCGAAACATTAAATTCGCCATTTTCTTCCATTTCTTTCAAGTGGGGATCGAGATGTATATAGAAGACCACCGAAGTCTTCCGTAGCTTTCAGAACGGCAATCATCGTACAGCAGAAGACCTAAGTCGAGTCGTTTATTTTCGGCTTACATACCAACTTACAGCGGTAATCATGCACCTTCTGTTTGCGGCTACTAAACGATAGGTATGGTGGGGGTGAATTTGTAGCTTGTTTTGGCAGCGCTGCGATAGAAGTTCTATCGTCTGCTCACGTTTGCTCAAGTTCTCTGTAGCTTCAAGAATTATATTTTTTTTGCGCGATGAACTTGGATTCACAATGCATTTTCACCGATGACACAAATTAAAAGTGGAAGCAAATCAAATCGATCATCGGTCAAATGTAATCAAATGTTAAAGTTTGTTGGAATCGTTCTAGGATAGAACGAAAATCAAATGTTAAAGTCTGTTGGAATCTTTCTATGATAGATCGATTGCAACAGTCTTAAACATTTGATTGCATTTAATCGATGATATATTTTATTTTATTCAATTTTTGGTTCGTTTTATTGGTTATTATTATTCATGTATTTATTTCAGAAATAGAAGTCAACATAACCTACAAATTTAGGTAAGAATGGAAGATGGGGTCGTTGCTGTAGACAATAGTTCTTGCTACGTCCCCTAGGTGGCGCTGACCTTGCATTTTGTCACAATCTATAAGTACCCCCGCTAAATACATGGGAGTGGGCACACCGTGTTTACTAGGGCGAAGTGGAAGGAGAACGGTAGAATGAACGGTTTCGATTGTGCGTCGGGTGTTCGCTGTGTGCAGACGGAGGGAGGGGATAGGCGAAACTATCTGAGCGCGCGTAGTGGCGATTTTGTCGTTTTCTCCGGCTGCTGCCTATGCATATTAAACG